>NW_026892710.1:235000-237500 GCF_033815535.1 Pezoporus flaviventris | reverse complement strand
GACTGTGTGCTGAAGATGCCCAGCACATGCTTTCCCTCCTGGCTCTTCGGCTCTGGCAGCAGACGGCAACCGTTCGTGCTCTACTCACTGTGCTGCTCGGCAGCCGAGAGAAAGCTCCGAAGAGGGTGCATTCAAATGGACCTTTAGGTATGAAAGCGAGGAGCGACAGCAATGATGGTGACTCCGTTGCAAAGCTGACTGTGTGCTGAAGATGCCCCGCACATGCTTTCCTTCCTGGCTCTTCAGCTCTGGGAGCAGAGGCCAGACGTTCGTGCTCTACTGACTGTGCCGCTGGACAGCCAAGAGCAATGAGTGGAGAAGGTGGATTCAAATGAACTTCTAGGTATGAAAGTGAAAAGCGTCAGCAATGATGGAGGCACTGTTGCAAAGCTGACTGTGTGCTGAAGATGCCCAGCACATGCTTTCCCTCCTGGCTCCTCCACTGTGCTAGCAGACGGCAACCGTTCGTGCTCTACTCACTGTGCTGCTGGGCAGCCGAGAGCAAGCTCCGAAGAGGGTGCATTCAAATGGACCTTTAGGTATGAAAGCGAGGAGCGACAGCAATGATGGTGACACCGTTGCAAAGCTGACTGTGTGCTGAAGATGCCCAGCACATGCTTTCCCTCCCGGCTCTTCGGATCTGGGAGCAGAAGACAGAAGTTCGTGCACTAATCGCTGCGCTACTGGGCAGCTGAGAAGCAGCTTTGGAGAGGTTGCATTCAAATGTACTTTTACGTATGAAACCGAGGAGTGACACCAATAATGGTGACAGCATTGCAAAGCTGACTGTGTGCTGAAGATGCCCCGCACATGCTTTCCCTCCTGGCTCTTCGACTCTGGGAGCAGACGGCAACCCTAACACTAACCCTAACCCTAACCCTAACCCTAACCCAACCCTAACCCTAACCCTAACCCTAACCCTACCCCTATCCCTAACCCTAAATCTAAACCTAACCGTAACCCTAAGGTCCATTTGAATGCACCCTCTTCGGAGCTTGCTCTCGACTGCCCAGCTGCACAGTGAGTAGAGCACGAACAGTTGCCGTCTGCTCCCACAATCGAAGAGCCAGGAGGGAAAGCTGGTGAAAGCTTAGGGTTAGGGTTAGGGTTACGGTTAGGGTTCGGGTTAGGGTTAGGAGTTAGGGTTAGGGGTTAGGGTAAGGTTAGGGTTAGGGTTAGGGTTAGGGGTTAGGGTTAGGGTTAGGGTTATTGTTAGGTTTAGGGTTAGTGTTAGGGTTAGGTGTAGGGTTAGGGTTAGGGTTAGGGTTAGGGTAGGGTTATGGTTAGGTTTAGGGTTAGGTTTAGGGATAGTGGTAGGGTTAGGGTTAGGGTTAGGGTTAGGGTTAGGGTTGGGTTAGGGGTAGGGTTAGGTTTAGGGTTAGGGTTAGGGTTAGGGTTGCCGTCTGCTCCCACAGTCGAAGAGACAGGAGGGAAAGCATGTGCGGGGCATCTTCAGCACAGAGTCTGCTTTGCAATGCTGTCACCATTATTGCTGTCGCTCCTCGGTTTCATACCTAAAAGTACATTTAAATGCACCCTCTCCAAAGCTGCTTCTCAGCTGCCCAGTAGCACAGCGATTAGTGCACGAACTTCTGGCTTCTTCTGCCAGATCCGAAGAGCCAGGAGGGAAAGGATGTGCTGGGCATCTTCAGCACACATTCAGCTTTGCAACGGTGTCACCATCATTGCTGTCGCTCCTCGCTTTCATACCTAAAGGTCCATTTGAATGCACCCTCTTCGGAGCTTGCTCTCGGCTGCCCTGCAGCACAGTGAGTAGAGCACGAACGGTTGCCGTCTGCTAGCACAGTGGAGGAGCCCGGGGGGAAAGCATGTGCTGGGCATCTTCAGCACACAGTCAGCTTTGCAACAGTGCCTCCATTATTGCTGACGCTTTTCGCTTTCATACCGAGAAGTTCATTTGAATCCACCTTCTCCGCTCATTGCTCTTGGCTGTCCAGCGGCACAGTCAGTAGAGCACGAACGTCTGGCCTCTGCTCCCAGATCCGAAGAGCCAAGAGGGAAAGCATGTGCTGGGCATCTTCAGCACACAGTCAGCTTTGCAACGGTGTCACCATCATTGCTGTCGCTCCTCGCTTTCATACCTAAAGGTCCATTTGAATGCACCCTCTTCGGAGCTTTCTCTCGGCTGCCGAGCAGCACAGTGAGTAGAGCACGAACGGTTGCCGTCTGCTCCCACAGTCGAAGAGCCAGGAGGGAAAGCATGTGCTGGGCATCTTCAGCACACAGTTAGCTTTGCAACGGTGTCACCATCATTGCTGTCGCTCCTCGGTTTCATACCTAAAAGTCCACTAGAATGCAAGCTCTACGGAGCTTGCTCTGAGCTGCCAAGTAGCACAGCAATTAGAGCACGAACGTCTGGCCTCTGCTCCCAGAGCCGAAGAGCCAGGTGGGAAAGCATGTGCTGGGCATCTTCAGCACACAGTCAGCTTTGCAACGGTGTCACCATCATTGCTGTCGCTCCTCGCTTTCATACCTAAAG
>NW_026892710.1:210000-215000 GCF_033815535.1 Pezoporus flaviventris | reverse complement strand
GACGTTCGTGCTCTACTGACTGTGCCGCTGGACAGCCAAGAGCAATGAGTGGAGAAGGTGGATTCAAAAGAACTTCTAGGTAAGAAAGTGAAAAGCGTCAGCAATGATGGAGGCACTGTTGCAAAGCTGACTGTGTGCTGAAGATGCCCAGCACATGCTTTCCCTCCTGGCTCCTCCACTGTGCTAGCAGACGGCAACCGTTCGTGCTCTTCTCACTGTGCTGCTGGGCAGCCGAGAGCAAGCTCCGAAGAGGGTGCATTCAAATGGACCTTTAGGTATGAAAGCGAGGAGCGACAGCAATGATGGTGACACCGTTGCAAAGCTGACTGTGTGCTGAAGATGCCCAGCACATGCTTTCCCTCCCGGCTCTTCGGATCTGGGAGCAGAAGACAGAAGTTCGTGCACTAATCGCTGCGCTACTGGGCAGCTGAGAAGCAGCTTTGGAGAGGTTGCATTCAAATGTACTTTTACGTATGAAACCGAGGAGTGACACCAATAATGGTGACAGCATTGCAAAGCTGACTGTGTGCTGAAGATGCCCCGCACATGCTTTCCCTCCTGGCTCTTCGACTCTGGGAGCAGACGGCAACCCTAACACTAACCCTAACCCTAACCCTAACCCTAACCCTACCCCTAACCCTAACCCTAAATCTAAACCTAACCGTAACCCTAAGGTCCATTTGAATGCACCCTCTTCGGAGCTTGCTCTCGACTGCCCAGCTGCACAGTGAGTAGAGCACGAACAGTTGCCGTCTGCTCCCACAATCGAAGAGCCAGGAGGGAAAGCTGGTGAAAGCTTAGGGTTAGGGTTAGGGTTACGCTTAGGGTTCGGGTTAGGGTTAGGAGTTAGGGTTAGGGGTTAGGGTAAGGTTAGGGTTAGGGTTAGGGTTAGGGGTTAGGGTTAGGGTTAGGGTTATTGTTAGGTTTAGGGTTAGTGTTAGGGTTAGGTGTAGGGTTAGGGTTAGGGTTAGGGTTAGGGTAGGGTTATGGTTAGGTTTAGGGTTAGGTTTAGGGATAGTGGTAGGGTTAGGGTTAGGGTTAGGGTTAGGGTTAGGGTTAGGGTTGCCGTCTGCTCCCACAGTCGAAGAGACAGGAGGGAAAGCATGTGCGGGGCATCTTCAGCACAGAGTCTGCTTTGCAATGCTGTCACCATTATTGCTGTCGCTCCTCGGTTTCATACCTAAAAGTACATTTAAATGCACCCTCTCCAAAGCTGCTTCTCAGCTGCCCAGTAGCACAGCGATTAGTGCAAGAACTTCTGGCTTCTGCTCCCAGATCCGAAGAGCCGGGAGGGAAAGCATGTGCTGGGCATCTTCAGCACACAGTCAGCTTTGCAACGGTGTCACCATCATTGCTGTCGCTCCTCGCTTTCATACCTAAAGGTCCATTTGAATGCACCCTCTTCGGAGCTTGCTCTCGGCTGCCCAGCTGCACAGTGAGTAGAGCACGAACGGTTGCCGTCTGCTAGCACAGTGGAGGAGCCCGGGGGGAAAGCATGTGCTGGGCATCTTCAGCACAAAGTCAGCTTTGCAACAGTGCCTCCATCATTGCTGACGCTTTTCGCTTTCATACCGAGAAGTTCATTTGAATCCACCTTCTCCGCTCATTGCTCTTGGCTGTCCAGCGGCACAGTCAGTAGAGCACGAACGTCTGGCCTCTGCTCCAGAGCCCGAAGAGCCAAGAGGGAAAGCATGTGCTGGGCATCTTCAGCACACAGTCAGCTTTGCAACGGTGTCACCATCATTGCTGTCGCTCCTCGCTTTCATACCTAAAGGTCCATTTGAATGCACCCTCTTCGGAGCTTTCTCTCGGCTGCCGAGCAGCACAGTGAGTAGAGCACGAACGGTTGCCGTCTGCTCCCACAGTCGAAGAGCCAGGAGGGAAAGCATGTGCTGGGCATCTTCAGCACACAGTTAGCTTTGCAACGGTGTCACCATCATTGCTGTCGCTCCTCGGTTTCATACCTAAAAGTCCACTAGAATGCAAGCTCTACAGAGCTTGCTCTGAGCTGCCAAGTAGCACAGCAATTAGAGCACGAACGTCTGGCCTCTGCTCCCAGATCCGAAGAGCCAAGAGGGAAAGCATGTGCTGGGCATCTTCAGCACACAGTCAGCTTTGCAACGGTGTCACCATCATTGCTGTCGCTCCTCGCTTTCATACCTAAAGGTCCATTTGAATGCACCCTCTTCGGAGCTTTCTCTCGGCTGCCGAGCAGCACAGTGAGTAGAGCACGAACGGTTGCCGTCTGCTCCCACAGTCGAAGAGCCAGGAGGGAAAGCATGTGCTGGGCATCTTCAGCACACAGTTAGCTTTGCAACGGTGTCACCATCATTGCTGTCGCTCCTCGGTTTCATACCTAAAAGTCCACTAGAATGCAAGCTCTACGGAGCTTGCTCTGAGCTGCCAAGTAGCACAGCAATTAGAGCACGAACGTCTGGCCTCTGCTCCCAGAGCCGAAGAGCCAGGTGGGAAAGCATGTGCTGGGCATCTTCAGCACACAGTCAGCTTTGCAACGGTGTCACCATCATTGCTGTCGCTCCTCGGTTTCATACTTAAAAGTCCATTTGAGTGCAACCTCTCCGAAGCTTGTTCTCGGCTGCCCAGGGGAAGAATGATTACTGCACGAACGTCTGGCTTCTTCTGCCAGATCCGAAGAGCCAGGAGGGAAAGGATGTGCTGGGCATCTTCAGCACACATTCAGCTTTGCAACGGTGTCACCATCATTGCTGTCGCTCCTCGCTTTCATACCTAAAGGTCCATTTGAATGCACCCTCTTCGGAGCTTGCTCTCGGCTGCCCAGCTGCACAGTGAGTAGAGCATGAACAGTTGCCGTCTGCTCCCACAATCGAAGAGCCAGGAGGGAAAGCTGGTGAAAGCTTAGGGTTAGGGTTAGGGTTAGGGTTAGGAGTTAGGGTTAGGGGTTAGGGTAAGGTTAGGTTAGGGTTAGGGTTAGGGGTTAGGGTTCGGGTTAGGGTTATGGTTAGGTTTAGGGTTAGGGTTAGGGTTAGGGGTAGGGTTAGGGTTAGGGTTAGCGTTAGGGGTAGGTTTATGGATAGGTTTAGGGTTAGGGGTAGGGGTAGGGGTAGGGTTAGGGTTAGGGTTAGGGTTAGGCTTAGGGTTGGGTTAGGGTTAGGTAGGAAAGCGAGGAGCGACAGCAATGGTGGTGACACCGTTGCAAAGCTGACTGTGTGCTGAAGATGCCCAGCACATGCTTTCCCTCCTGGCTCTTCGGCTCTGAGAGCAGAGGCCAGTCGTTCGTGCTCTACTCACTGTGCTGCTGGGCAGCCAAGAGCAACGAGCAGAGAAGTTGGATTCAAATGAACTTCTCGGTATGAAAGTGAGGAGCGACAGCAATGATGGAGGCACTGTTGCAAAGCTGACTGTGTGCAGAAGATTCAGAGCACCAGCTTTCCCTCCTGGCTCTTCGATTGTGGGAGCAGACGGCAACTGTTCGTGCTCTACTCACTGTGCAGCTGGGCAGCCGAGAGCAAGCTCCGAAGAGGGTGCATTCAAATGGACCTTTAGGTATGAAAGCGAGGAGCGACAGCAATGATGGTGACTCCGTTGCAAAGCTGACTGTGTGCTGAAGATGCCCAGCACATGCTTTCCTTCCTGGCTCTTCAGCTCTGGGAGCAGAGGCCAGTCGTT
The DNA here is from genome assembly GCF_033815535.1 of Pezoporus flaviventris. NCBI lineage: Eukaryota > Metazoa > Chordata > Aves > Psittaciformes > Psittacidae > Pezoporus > Pezoporus flaviventris. Next base: position 211,352 of record NW_026892710.1, on the reverse strand, counting down.
CGTGCTCTACTGACTGTGCCGCTGGACAGCCAAGAGCAATGAGTGGAGAAGGTGGATTCAAATGAACTTCTAGGTATGAAAGTGAAAAGCGTCAGCAATGATGGAGGCACTGTTGCAAAGCTGACTGTGTGCTGAAGATGCCCAGCACATGCTTTCCCTCCTGGCTCCTCCACTGTGCTAGCAGACGGCAACCGTTCGTGCTCTACTCACTGTGCTGCTGGGCAGCCGAGAGCAAGCTCCGAAGAGGGTGCATTCAAATGGACCTTTAGGTATGAAAGCGAGGAGCGACAGCAATGATGGTGACACCGTTGCAAAGCTGACTGTGTGCTGAAGATGCCCAGCACATGCTTTCCCTCCCGGCTCTTCGGATCTGGGAGCAGAAGACAGAAGTTCGTGCACTAATCGCTGCGCTACTGGGCAGCTGAGAAGCAGCTTTGGAGAGGTTGCATTCAAATGTACTTTTACGTATGAAACCGAGGAGTGACAGCAATAATGGTGACAGCATTGCAAAGCTGACTGTGTGCTGAAGATGCCCCGCACATGCTTTCCCTCCTGGCTCTTCGACTCTGGGAGCAGACGGCAACCCTAACAGTAACCCTAACCCTAACCCTAACCCTAACCCAACCCTAACCCTAACCCTAACCCTAACCCTACCCCTAACCCTAACCCTAAATCTAAACCTAACCGTAACCCTAAGGTCCATTTGAATGCACCCTCTTCGGAGCTTGCTCTCGACTGCCCAGCTGCACAGTGAGTAGAGCACGAACAGTTGCCGTCTGCTCCCACAATCGAAGAGCCAGGAGGGAAAGCTGGTGAAAGCTTAGGGTTAGGGTTAGGGTTACGGTTAGGGGTTCGGGTTAGGGTTAGGAGTTAGGGTTAGGGGTTAGGGTAAGGTTAGGGTTAGGGTTAGGGTTAGGGGTTAGGGTTAGGGTTAGGGTTATTGTTAGGTTAGGGTTAGTGTTAGGGTTAGGTGTAGGGTTAGGGTTAGGGTTAGGGTTAGGGTTAGGGTAGGGTTATGGTTAGGTTTAGGGTTAGGTTTAGGGATAGTGGTAGGGTTAGGGTTATGGTTAGGGTTAGGGGTTAGGGTTGGGTTAGGGTTAGGGTTAGGTTTAGAGTTAGGGTTAGGGTTAGGGTTGCCGTCTGCTCCCACAGTCGAAGAGACAGGAGGGAAAGCATGTGCGGGGCATCTTCAGCACAGAGTCTGCTTTGCAATGCTGTCACCATTATTGCTGTCGCTCCTCGGTTTCATACCTAAAAGTACATTTAAATGCACCCTCTCCAAAGCTGCTTCTCAGCTGCCCAGTAGCACAGCGATTAGTGCACGAACTTCTGGCTTCTGCTCCCAGATCCGA
>NW_026892710.1:197500-200000 GCF_033815535.1 Pezoporus flaviventris | reverse complement strand
TGTCGCTCCTCGGTGTCATACCTGAAGGTCCATTTGAAAGCACCCTCTTCGGAGCTTCCTCTCGGCGGCCCAGCAGCACAGTGAGTAGAGCACTAACGGTTGCCGTCTGCTGCCAGAGCCGAAGAGCCAGGAGGGAAAGCTGGTGCTCTGAATCTTCTGCACACAGTCGGCTTTGCAACAGTGCCTCCATCATTGCTGTCGCTCCTCACTTTCATAACTAGAAGTTCATTTGAATCCAACTTCTCTGCTCGTTGCTCTTGGCTGCCCAGCAGCACAGTGATTAGAGACGAACGTCTGGCCTCTGCTCTCAGAGCCGAAGAGCCGGCAGGGAAAGCATGTGCTGGGCATCTTCAGCACACAGTCAGCTTTGCAACGGTGTCACCATCATTGCTGTCGCTCCTCGCTTTCATACCCAAAGGTCCATTTGAATGCACCCTCTTCGGCGCTTGCTCTCGGCTGCACAGCTGCACAGTGAGTAGAGCACGAACAGTTGCCATCTGCTCCCACAATCGAAGAGCCAGGAGGGAAAGCTGGTGCTCTGAATCTTCTGCACACAGTCAGCTTTGACCCAGTGCGTCCATCATTGCTGTCGCTCCTCACTTTCATACCGAGAAGTTCATTTGAATCCAACTTCTCTGCTCGTTGCTCTTGGCTGCCCAGCAGCACAGTTAGTAGAGCATGAACGTCTGGCTTCCGTTCCCAGATCCGAAGAGCCGGGAGGGAAAGCATGTGCTGGGCATCTTCAGCACACAGTCAGCTTTGCAATGCTGTCACCATTATTGATGTCACTCCTCGGTTTCATACCTAAAAGTACATTTGAATGCAACCTCTCCAAAGCTGCTTCTCAGCTGCCCTGTAGCACAGCGGTTAGTGCACGAACTTCTGGCTTCTGCTCCCAGATCCGAAGAGCCGGGAGGGAAAGCATGTGCTGGGCATCTTCAGCACACAGTCAGCTTTGCAACGGTGTCACCATCATTGGTGTCGCTCCTCGCTTTCATACCTAAAAGTCCACTCGAATGCAACCTCTACGGAGCTTGCTCTGAGCTTCCAAGTAGCACAGCGATTAGAGCACGAACGTCTGGCCTCTGCTCCCAGAGCCGAAGAGCCAGGAGGGAAAGCATGTGCGGGGCATCTTCAGCACACAGTCAGGTTTGCAACGGTGTCACCATCATTGCTGTCGCTCCTCGGTTTCATACTTAAAAGTCCATTTGAGTGCAACCTCTCCGAAGCTTGTTCTCGGCTGCCCAGGGCAGAACGATTAGTGCACGAAGGTCTGGCTTCTGCTCCCACAGTCGAAGAGCCAGGAGGGAAAGCATGTGCTGGGCATCTTCAGCACACAGTCAGCTTTGCAACGGTGTCACCATCATTGCTGTCGCTCCTCGCTTTCATACCTTAAGGTCCATTTGAATGCACCCTCTTCGGAGCTTGCTCTCGGCTGCCCAGCTGCACAGTGAGTAGAGCACGAACAGTTGCCGTCTGCTCCCACAATCGAAGAGCCAGGAGGGAAAGCTGGTGAAAGCTTAGGGTTAGGGTTAGGGTTAGGGTTAGGGTTAGGGTTAGGGTTAGGCGTTAGGGTTAGGGTTAGGGTTATGGTTAGGTTTAGGGTTAGGGTTAGGGTTAGGGGTAGGGTTAGGGTTAGGGTTGGGTTAGGTTTAGGGTTAGGGTTAGGGTTAGGGTTGCCGTCTCCTCCCACAGTCGAAGAGCCAGGAGGGAAAGCATGTGCGGGGCATCTTAAGCACACAGTCAGCTTTGCAATGCTGTCACCATTATTGCTGTCACACCTCAGTTTCATACCTAAAAGTACATTTGAGTGCAACCTCTCCAAAGCTGCTTCTCAGCTGCCCAGGAGCACAGCGATTAGTGCACGAACTTCTGGCTTCTGCTCCCAGATCCGAAGAGCCGGGAGGGAAAGAATGTGCTGGGCATCTTCAGCACACAGTCAGCTTTGCAACGGTGTCACCATCATTGCTGTCGCTCCTCGCTTTCATACCTAAAGGTCCATTTGAATGCACCCTCTTTGGATCTTGCTCTCGGCTGCCCAGCTGCACAGTGAGTAGAGCACAAACAGGTGCCTTCTGCTCCCACAGTCGAAGAGCCAGGCGGGAATGCTGGTGCTCTGAATCTTCTGCACACAGTCAGCTTTGCAACAGTGCCTCCATCATTGCTGTCGCTCCTCACTTTCATACCGAGAAGTTCATTTGAATCCAACTTCTCTGCTCGTTGCTCTTGGCTGCCCAGCAGCACAGTCAGTAGAGCACGAACGTCTGGCCTCTGCTCGCAGAGCCAAAGAGCCAGGAGGGAAAGCATGTGCTGGGCATCTTCAGCACACAGTCAGCTTTGCAACGGTTTCACCATCATTGCTGTCGCTCCTCGCTTTCATACCTAAAGGTCCATTTGAATACACCCACTTCAGAGCTTGCTCTCGGCTGCCCAGCAGCACAGTGAGTAGAGCATGAACGGTTGCCGTCTGCTCCCACAGTCGAAGAGCCAGGAGGGAAAG
>NW_026892710.1:180000-187500 GCF_033815535.1 Pezoporus flaviventris | reverse complement strand
AGCTTTCACCAGCTTTCCCTCCTGGCTCTTCGATTGTGGGAGCAGACGGCAACTGTTCGTGCTCTACTCACTGTGCTGCTGGGCAGCCGAGAGCAAGCTCCGAAGAGGGTGCATTCAAACGGACCTTTAGGTATGACACCGAGGAGCGACAGTGTCGTGGTTTAAACCCAGTCAGGTAACTTGTTCACTCACTCCCAGTGAGTGGTGCCGAGCTGACAACAATCAAGGTCCGTGTCCGTCTCCCCCCCCCCCCCCCTGCACCGGGGCTCTCCCCTTCCCCGCTCCCGGAGGAACGGGGAGGAGGATCGAGAGAGTGCAACTCCTACGGGTTGAGACAAGAACAGTCCAGCAACAAATCACCACCGCTACTATCAGCTAAAACAATGATAAGGGAAAATAACAAGGGAAGAGAATACGATACCACCGGCCAAGAAAACGAGTTCCACCCGGAAGCTCCTGTCCTTCCGGGTAACTCCCAGTTACCCCCCACCCCGGGCATGACGTGCTGTGGTATGGAATACCTCCCCGGCTAGCCCGGGTCAAGCGCCCCGTCTCTGCCTCCTCACAGCTTCCCCTCCTCCCTGGCAGAGCATGAGCCTCACAGAGTCCTTGGTCAGGGTAAACATCACTTAGCAACAACCGAAAACATCGGCTTCACCAACGCTGCTCTCAAACTAGAAGTCAAAACACAGCACTGCACCAGTTAACACAAAGGAAAAAACATGACTGCTACTGCTGAACCCAGGACATTATCCACCCCTTATTCCATACCATTCACGTCGTGCTCAGATCCCACATTTTCAATACACCATCACTCTCCCACATATATACATCCATATACATACAGACCAAGAGGAAAAAAAATCATTTTCTTAGTGCATGGACCAATCCCTATAATGCTGCCGAGTCCATTCGGTCCATGATGTTCCAAGTTCATTCTCTGTTGGGATGATGGCTGGAGGGAAGTCAGGGCCAGTCGCTGTCTCCAGGTCAATCTAGTTGATGGGCTATAAAAGCATTACACAGCAGGCAACAGTATACAATTGAGTTCACTGGCTGTTTTCCCCTAAAATCAAATCCCCTTGAGGTATACATCGGACTTCCCCATCTTCCCGCATTACCCACCAAGTATATCCAGGTCCCTGAGCAAAAGCAATCCCACGGGTGGGTTTGCCTTTACCTGAAGCAGGAATAACCCAGACTGTCTTCCCCAGCAAATTCTTCATATGCACCACAGGAACTTTGTCCCCCTCTACAATATGTAAAAGTTCTGACTGGGCTGGGCCAGCCCTGTTGGCAGATCCTCTGGTGTTGACCAACCAGGTGGCCTTTGGTAAATGTGTATCCCAATGCTTGAAAGTTCCCCCACCCATCGCTCTCAGTGTAGTTTTTAACAGCCCATTGTACCGTTCGATTTTCCCAGAGGCTGGTGCATGGTAGGGGATGTGATATACCCACTCAATGCCATGCTCTTTGGCCCAAATATCTATAAGGTTATTCCGGAAATGAGTCCCATTGTCTGACTCAATTCTCTCTGGGGTGCCGTGTCGCCACAAAATCTGTTTCTCAAGGCCCAGGATAGTGTTCCGGGCAGTGGCATGGAGCACAGCGTATGTTTCCAGCCACCCGGTGGTTGCTTCCACCATGGTAAGCACATGGCGCTTGCCTTGGCGGGTTGGTGGCAGTGTGATATAGTCAATCTGCCAGGCCTCCCCATATTTATACTTCAACCATCGTCCTCCATACCAAAGAGGCTTTAACTGCTTGGCTTGTTTAATTGCAGCACATGTTTCACACTCATGAATAACCTGGGCAATAGTGTCCATTGTTAAGTCCACCCCTCGGTCACGGGCCCATCTGTATGTTGCATCTCTGCCCTGATGGCCTGAAGTGTCATGGGCCCACCGGGCCAGAAATAATTCACCTTTATGTTGCCAATCTAAGTCCATATGAGCCACTTCAATCTTAGCCGCTTTATCCACTTGTTGGTTGTTCTGGCGTTCCTCAGTGGCCCGACTCTTGGGTACATGGGCATCTACATGACGTACCTTCACCACCAGGTTCTGCACACTGGCAGCAATATCTTTCCACAGTGCAGCAGCCCAGATGGGTTTACCTCTGCGTTGCCAGTTGTTCTGCTTCCATTGCTTCAACCACCCCCACAGGGCATTTGCCACCATCCATGAGTCAGTATAGAGATAAAGTACTGGCCACTTTTCTCGTTCAGCAATGTCCAGGGCCAGCTGGATGGCTTTCACCTCGGCAAATTGACTCGATTCACCCTCTCCTTCAGCAGTTTCTGCAACTTGTCGTCCAGGACTCCATACAGCTGCCTTCCATCTCCGATGCTTTCCCACAATACGGCAAGAGCCATCAGTAAACAAGGCATACTGCTTTTCACTTTCTGACAGTTTATTATATGGTGGGGCCTCTTCAGCACGCACCACCTCCTCCTCTGGTGACATTCCGAAATCTTTGCCCTCTGGCCAGTCCATGATGACTTCTAGAATGCCTGGACGACTGGGATTTCCTATTCGAGTTCGTTGTGTAATTAGTGCAGCCCATTTACTCCATGTAGCATCAGTTGCATGATGTGTAGAGGAGACCCTGCCTTTGAACATCCAGCCCAGCACGGGCAGCCGGGGTGCCAGGAGGAGCTGTGCTTCAGTGCCAATCACTTCCGAAGCAGCTCGAACCCCTTCATACGCTGCCAGTATCTCTTTCTCAGTTGGGGTATAGCTGGCCTCAGATCCTTTGTATCCCCGACTCCAAAAGCCAAGGGGTCGACCTCGAGTCTCCCCTGGAGCTTTCTGCCAGAGGCTCCAGGTAGGACCGTTCTCCCCAGCTGCAGTGTACAGCACATTTTTTACATCTGGCCCGGTCTGGACTGGTCCAAGGGCTACTGCATGAACTATCTCGCGTTTAATTTGCTCAAAGGCTTGTTGCTGCTCAGGGCCCCATTTAAAATCATTCTTCTTCCGGGTCACATGATAGAGAGGGCTTACAATCAAACTGTAATTTGGGATGTGCATTCTCCAGAACCCCACTGCACCCAAGAAAGCTTGCGTTTCTTTCTTATTAGTTGGTGGAGACATTGCTGTTATCTTGTTGATCACATCTGTGGGGATCTGTCTACGTCCATCTTGCCATTTTATTCCCAAAAACTGAATCTCCTGTGCAGGTCCCTTGACCTTACTCCGTTTTATGGCAAAACCGGCTTTCAGCAGGATTTGGATTATTTTCCTCCCTTTCTCAAAGACTTCTTCCGCTGTATCGCCCCACACAATAATGTCATCAATGTATTGCAGGTGTTCTGGAGCTTGCCCCTGTTCCAGTGCAGTCTGGATCAGTCCATGGCAAATGGTAGGGCTGTGTTTCCACCCCTGGGGCAGTCGGTTCCAAGTGAACTGGACACCCCTCCAAGTAAAAGCAAACTGTGGCCTGCACTCTGCTGCCAAAGGAATGGAGAAAAATGCATTGGCAATATCAATCGTGGCATACCACTTGGCTGCCTTTGACTCTAGTTCATACTGAAGTTCTAGCATGTCCGGTACGGCAGCACTCAATGGTGGTGTGACTTCATTCAGGCCACGATAGTCTACTGTTAGTCTCCATTCTCCATTAGACTTTCGCACTGGCCATATGGGGCTATTGAAGGGTGAGCGGGTCCTGCTGATCACCCCCTGACTCTCCAGTCTACGGATCAGCTGATGGATGGGAATCAGGGAGTCTCGGTTGGTGCGATATTGCCGCCGGTGCACTGTTGTGGTCGCAATTGGCACTTGTTGTTCTTCAACTTTCAGCAACCCCACAGCAGAGGGATCTTCTGAGAGACCAGGCAAGGTGGACAGCTGCTCAATTTCCTCAGTCTCCAAAGCAGCAATACCAAAAGCCCACCGGTACCCTTTTGGGTCTTTGAAGTACCCTCTCTTGAGGTAGTCTATGCCGAGGATGCATGGAGCCTCTGGACCAGTCACAATAGGGTGCTTTTGCCATTCCCTCCCAGTCAGGCTGATTTCAGCCTCCAGCACAGTATATGCTTGGGATCCTCCTGTTACTCCAGAAATATAGATGGGTTCCACCCCTTGACAGCTTGATGGCATCAGGGTACACTGTGCACCGGTATCTACTAGAGCCTTATACTTCTGTGGGACTGATGTGCCAGGCCATCTGATCCACACAGTCCAGTAAATCCGATTGTCCCCTACCTCCACCTGGCTGGAGGCAGGGCCCCTCTAATGGTCGTCACAGCATTGGACACTTAAGTCGTGTTGAAAGGGATTATTCTTCGTTATCACAGGAGCTGGAGTAAAATCAGCTCTTCCACTCCATCTGGGAAACTGCTCACCAGAGACTGAAGCCGTAGCTCTCATGGGACGATCAGTCTTGGCCCTTGCTCCCCTCTTCAGTTCACTCACCCGTTCCTCCAAAGCTGAAGTAGGTTTTCCATCCCACTTTGTCATGTCTTCTCCGTGATCCAGCAGGTAAAACCATAGGGTACCCCCTGGCGTATACCTTCTGTATCTCCTCTCTTGAATAATAGGACGTCTTTTGTTAATAGCTGAGACGTGTGTTGGTACACGTGAGGAGCTGGATAAATCAGATACATCGTCCCTCAATTTGTCGAGGTCCTGGGACAGTTTTTTCACAGCTGAGATGATGGAAGGAGTGAGATTGTCTTCGAACTCTCGGAGTTTATGAACCATTTCATCCACTGTTAGTGGTACTATGTCATTCCAGGTCACTGTTGCCAATGAATGGGCATATGATGACGGTGCATTCCGTGTAAGTTTTCGCCACATGGGTCGTGTACATTCAACTTCATCTGGATCTATAGGTGTATCCCCGTTATTCGGCTTGATGTGATAGATCATCTCTACGATGGCCGATTCCCTCAGAGACTGGATGCCTTTGTCTATAGTAGTCCACTTGGCCGAACGACTCGTAACATCGTCCTTGTACGGAAACCTTTCTTTCACAGCTGCCAAGAGCCTCCTCCAAAGGCTGAGGGACTTTTTCTCTCTTGCAATTGCTTTGTCAATTCCCCCTTCTCTAGCAAGTGATCCCAGCTGCTTGGCTTCTGTACCTTCTAGTTCGTGACCATCGGCCCCATTGTCCCAGCATCGGAGTAACCAGGTGATGATGTGCTCCCCTGGTTGACGGGTAAAATCTTTTCGCATATTCCGCAGCTCGGTTGAGGTTCGAGGTCGAGAAGTTACCTCTTCTTCTTCTTCTTCGTCATGTGATGATGACTCCTGATCAGATTCTGGACCGGGTGGTGAATTCATTGGTTCTTCATCTCGCTTCACCCTTTTTGCCTCCTTTTTGCTTGTTCTCTTGCGTACAGGGGCAACTGATATTGGTACGAATTGGTCCTCTGGTTTGGCTGCAGTGATTATCACTGTGGTTTGAGTAGCGACTGTACTTGTTGCTGGGGGTGGTGTAGCTACCGTGCTTGGAGCTGGGGTAACCGCGCTGTCTGTTGCAGTTGAAGTTTGAGCAGCTGCTGTACTTGCCACTGGGGTAGCTGCGCAGTTCATTGCAGCCAAAGTTTGAGTAGCGACTGTCGCTTTGCCCTCAAATCCGCCGACATTCTTTTCCTTTTGAAGGTGCTGGATAGTGTTGAACAAGGCCCTGTAAGCATAGGCCAAGCCCCAGCACGTTGCCGTGATTTGTCCATCTCTGGTATGGCCAGAATGACCACACACCTCATTTAAGTGTTTTACTAATTCTTCTGGATTTTGCAGTTGTTCGGTAGTGAAATTCCAAAATACTGGAGGGGCCCACTGACCTAGATACTTGCCCATACTATCCCACACACCCTGCCACTCATGGCTGTCCAGCCTCTGGGAAAATCTCTCGGTCCTCCTACATCGTCGTTTGACCCCAGACAAGACCCAAACCTGAATCTGCTTAACTCTTGAAATCAGTAGTGGGCAAAACACACTCTGTATGCGTGTTAGCATGGTGATTCCCATCACCATCAGCAAAGAAGTCTCAACAGCATTAAAAGGCCATTCAAAAAATTCAAAACTCTCAAATGTAAATGGTCTGGGGGGACGACTAGGAGGGTAAAAGGATGTCTCCTTCACAGGTTGAGCACCTGAGAAGGAGAAAAAAGATGTGTAATTGCTAAGCACCTCCATCATATACCTCCCAAAGTATAAAGGTGGTGACCACACTGGGAACATAAAAGAGATCAGTTTCATGATCAATGATTCTATTGTATTACAAGTCATTACCATAAAGTACAATGGGATAAAAACCTTAGCCCAAGCCCCACACTTGAAAAACACTAATACAGCCAATACCGGATGGACGTAAGATATGGTATACTGAAACTGTGAGATCAAGAGGAAAAAACCTTGAGAGCCAATAAATCAGCATTGTGACGAGTGACTATCAATCCAGTCAGATCTGTTCTTATCTCAACCCCTCGTGCCCCACGTTGGGCGCCAAAAAGAACTGTCGTGGTTTAAACCCAGTCAGGTAACTTGTTCACTCACTCCCAGTGAGTGGTGCCGAGCTGACAACAATCAAGGTCCGTGTCCGTCTCCCCCCCCCCCCTGCACCGGGGCTCTCCCCTTCCCCGCTCCCGGAGGAACGGGGAGGAGGATCGAGAGAGTGCAACTCCTACGGGTTGAGACAAGAACAGTCCAGCAACAAATCACCACCGCTACTATCAGCTAAAACAATGATAAGGGAAAATAACAAGGGAAGAGAATACGATACCACCGGCCAAGAAAACGAGTTCCACCCGGAAGCTCCTGTCCTTCCGGGTAACTCCCAGTTACCCCCCACCCCGGGCATGACGTGCTGTGGTATGGAATACCTCCCCGGCTAGACCGGGTCAAGAGCCCCGTCTCTGCCTCCTCACAGCTTCCCCTCCTCCCTGGCAGAGCATGAGCCTCACAGAGTCCTTGGTCAGGGTAAACATCACTTAGCAACAACCGAAAACATCGGCTTCACCAACGCTGCTCTCAAACTAGAAGTCAAAACACAGCACTGCACCAGTCAACACAAAGGAAAAAACATGACTGCTACGGCTGAACCCAGGACAGACAGCAATGATGGTGACACCGTTGCAAAGCTGACTGTGTGCTGAAGATGCCCAGCACATGCTTTCCCTCCTGGCTCTTCGGCTCTGGGAGCAGAGGCCAGAAGTTCGTGCACTAATCGCTGAGCTACAGGGAAGCTGAGAAGCAGCTTTGGAGAGGTTGCATTCAAATGTACTTTTAGGTATGAAACCGAGGAGTGACAGCAGTAATGGTGACAGCATTGCAAAGCTGACTGTGTGCTGAAGATGCCCAGCACATGCTTTCCCTCCTGGCTCTTCGGCTCTGGGAGCAGAGGCCAGACGTTCGTGCACTAATCGTTCTGCCCCTGGGCAGCCGAGAACAAGCTTCGGAGAGGTTGCACTCAAATGGACTTTTACGTTTGAAACCGAGGAGCGACAGCAATGATGGTGACACCGTTGCAAAGCTGACTGTGTGCTGAAGA
>NW_026892710.1:110000-122500 GCF_033815535.1 Pezoporus flaviventris | reverse complement strand
GGAGTGACAGCAATAATGGTGACAGCATTGCAAAGCTGTCTGTGTGCTGAAGATGCCCCGCACATGCTTTCCCTCCTGGCTCTTCGACTGTGGGAGCAGACGGCAACCCTAACCCTAAACCTAACCCTAACCCTAACCCTAACCCAACCCTAAACCTAACCCTAACCCTACCCCTAACCCTAACCCTAACCGTACCCCTAACACTAACCCTAACGCTAAACCTAACCATAACCCTAAGCCTAACCCTAACCCTACCCCTAACCCTAACCCTAACCCTAAACCTAACCATAACCCTAACCCTAACCCTAACCCCTAACCCCAAACCTAACCCTACCCCTAACCCTACCCCTAACCCTAACCCTAAACCTAACCATAACCCTAACCCTAACCCTAACCCCTAACCCTAACCCTAAACCTAACCATAACCCTAACCCTAACCGTAACCCCTAACCCTAACCCTAACCCTAACCCTAACCCCGAACCTTAACTCCGAACCCTAACCCTAACCCTAACCCTAACCCTAACCCTAAACCTAACCATAACCCTAACCCTAACCCTAACCCTAAACCTAACCAAAACCCTAACCCCTAACCCTAAACCCTAACCCTAACCCTAACCCTAACCCTAACCCTAACCATAACCCTAAACCTAACCCTAACCCTACCCCTAACCCTAAACCTAACCCTAACCCTAACCCTAACCCTAACCCTAAGCTTTCACCAGCTTTCCCTCCTGGCTCTTCGATTGTGGGAGCAGACGGCAACTGTTTGTGCTCTACTCACTGTGCTGCTGGGCAGCCGAGAGCAAGCTCCGAAGAGGGTGCATTCAAATGGACCTTTAGGTATGAAAGCGAGGAGCGACAGCAATGATGGTGACACCGTTGCAAAGCTGACTGTGTGCTGAAGATGCCCAGCACATGCTTTCCCTCCTGGCTCTTCGGATCTGGGAGCAGAAGCCAGACGTTCGTGCAGTAATCGCTCTGCCCCTGGGCAGCCGAGAACAAGCTTCGGAGAGGTTGCACTCAAATGGACTTTTAAGTATGAAACCGAGGAGCGACAGCAATGATGGTGACACCGTTGCAAAGCTGACTGTGTGCTGAAGATGCCCAGCACATGTTTTCCCTCCTGGCTCTTCGGCAATGGGAGCAGAGGCCAGACGTTCGTGCTCTAATCGCTGTGCTACTTGGCAGCTCAGAGCAAGCTCCGTAGAGGTTGCATTCGAGTGGACTTTTAGGTATGAAAGCGAGGAGCGACAGCAATGATGGTGACACCGTTGCAAACTGACTGTGTGCTGAAGATGCCCAGCACATGCTTTCCCTCCTGGCTCTTCGACTGTGGGAGCAGACGGCAACCGTTCGTGCTCTACTCACTGTGCTGCTGGGCAGCAGAGAGCAAGCTCCGAAGAGGGTGCATTAAAATTGACCTTTAGGTATGAAAGCGAGGAGTGACAGCAATGATGGTGACACCGTTGCAAGGCTGACTGTGTGCTGAAGATGCCCAGCACATGTTTTCCATCCTGGCTCTTCGGCTCTAAGAGCAGAGGCCAGACGTTCATGCACTAATCACTGTGCCACTGGGCAGCCGAGAACAAGCTTTGGAGACGTTGCATTCAAATGGACTTTTACATATGAAACCGAGGAGCGACAGCAATGATGGTGACACCGTTGCAAAGCTGACTGTGTGCTGAAGATGCCCAGCACATGCTTTCCCTCCTGGATCTTCGGCTCTGGGAGCAGAGGCCAGACGTTCGTGCTCTACTGACTGTGCCGCTGGACAGCCAAGAGCAATGAGCGGAGAAGGTGGATTCAAATGAACTTCTAGGTATGAAAGTGCGGAGCGACAGCAATGATGGTGACACCGTTGCAAAGCTGACTGTGTGCTGAAGATGCCCAGCACATGCTTTCCCTCCCGGCTCTTCGGATCTGGGAGGAGAAGCCGGAAGTTCGTGCACTAATCGCTGTGCTACTGGGAAGCTGAGGAGCAGCTTTGGAGAGGTTGCATTCAAATGTACTTTTAGGTATGAAACCGAGGAGTGACAGCAATAATGGTGACAGCATTGCAAAGCTGACTGTGTGCTGAAGATGCCCCGCACATGCTTTCCCTCCTGGCTCTTCGACTGTGGGAGCAGAGGGCAACCCTAACCCTAACCCTAACCCTAACCCTAACCCTAACCCAACCCTAACACTAAGCCTAAACCTAACCCTACTCCTAACCCTAACCCTAACCCTAACCCTACCCCTAACCCTAACCCTAACCCTAACCCTAACCCTAACGCTAACCCAACCGTAACACTAAGCCTAACCCTAACCCTACCCCTAAGCCTAACCCTAACACTAAACCTAACCATAACCCTAACCCTAACCCTAACCCTTAACCTTTACCCTAACCCTAACCCCTAACCCTAACCCCTAACCCTAACCCTAACCCTAAACCTAACCCTAACCCTAACTCTAACCCCTAACCCTAACCCTAACCCTAACCCTAACCCTAACCCTAGGCTTTCACCAGATTTCCCTCCTGGCTCTTCGGATCTGGGAGCAGAAGCCAGACGTTCGTGCACTAATCGTTCTGCCCCTGGGCAGCCGGGAACAAGCTTCGGAGAGGTTGCACTCAAATGGACTTTTAAGTATGAAACCGAGGAGCGACAGCAATGATGGTGACACCGTTGCAAAGCTGATTGTGTGCTGAAGATGCCCAGCACATGCTTTCCCTCCTGGCTCTTCGGATCTGGGAGCAGAGGGCAGACGTTCGTGCTCTAATCGCTGTGCTACTTGGCAGCTCAGAGCAAGCTCCGTAGGGGTTGCATTCGAGTGGATTTTTCGGTATGAAAGCGAGGAGCAAAAGCAATGATGGTGACACCGTTGCAAAGCTGACTGTGTGCTGAAGATGCCTAGCACATGCTTTCCCTCCTGGCTCTTCGGCTCTGGCAGCAGACGGCAACCGTTCGTGCTCTACTCACTGTGCTGCTGGGCAGCCGAGAGCAATGAGCGGAGAAGGTGGATTCAAATGAACTTCTAGGTATGAAAGTGAAAAGCGTCAGCAATGATGGAGGCACTGTTGCAAAGCTGACTGTGTGCTGAAGATGCCCAGCACATGCTTTCCCTCCTGGCTCCTCCACTGTGCTAGCAGACGGCAACCGTTCGTGCTCTACTCACTGTGCTGCTGGGCAGCCGAGAGCAAGCTCTGAAGAGGGTGTATTCAAATGGACCTTTAGGTATGAAACCGAGGAGCGACAGCAATGATGGTGACACCGTTGCAAAGCTGACTGTGTGCTGAAGATGCCCCGCACATGGTTTCCCTCCTGGCTCTTCGACTGTGGGAGCAGACGGCAACCCTAACCCTAACCCTAACCCTAACCCTAACCCTAACCATAACCCTAACCCTAACCCTAACCCTACCCCTAACCCTAACCCTAACCCTAAACCTAACCCTAACCCTAACTGTAACCCTAACCCTAACCCTAACCCTAACCCTAACCCCTAACCCTAACCCCTAACCCTAACCCTAACCCTAACCCTAACCCTAAGCTTTCACCAGCTTTCCCTCCTGGCTCTTCGATTGTGGGAGCAGACGGCAACTGTTCGTGCTCTACTCACTGTGCAGCTGGGCAGCCGAGAGCAAGCTCCGAAGAGGGTGCATTCAAATGGACCTTTGGGTATGAAAGCGAGGAGCGACAGCAATGATGGTGACACCGTTGCAAAGCTGACTGTGTGCTGAAGATGCCCAGCACATGCTTTCCCTCCTGGCTCTTCGGATCTGGGAGCAGAAGCCAGACGTTCGTGCACTAATCGTTGTGCCCCTGGGCAGCTGAGAACAAGCTTCGGAGATGTTGCACTCAAATGGACTTTTAAGTATGAAACCGAGGAGCGACAGCAATGATGGTGACACCGTTGCAAAGCTGACTGTGTGCTGAAGATGCCCAGCACGTGCTTTCCCTCCCGGCTCTTCGGATCTGGGAGCAGAAGACAGAAGTTCGTGCACTAATCGCTGTGCTACTGGGCAGCTGAGAAGCAGCTTTGGAGAGGTTGCATTCAAATGTACTTTTAGGTATGAAACCGAGGAGTGACAGCAATAATGGTGACAGCATTGCAAAGCTGACTGTGTGCTGAAGATGCCCCGCACATGCTTTCCCTCCTGGCTCTTCGACTGTGGGAGCAGACGGCAACCCTAACCCTAACCCTAACCCTAACCCTAACCCAACCCTAACCCTAACCCTAACCCTAACCCTACCCTTAACCCTAACACTAACCCTAAACCTAACCATAACCCTAACCCTAAACCTAACCCCTAACCCTAACGCTAACCCTAACCCTAACCCCTAACCCTAACCCCTAACCCTAACCCTAACCCTAACCCTAACCCTAACCCTAAGCTTTCACCAGCTTTCCCTCCTTGCTCTTCGATTGTGGGAGCAGACGGCAATTGTTCGTGCTCTACTCACTGTGCTGCTGGGCAGCCGAGAGCAAGCTCCGAAGAGGGTGCATTCAAATGGACCTTTAGGTATGAAAGCGAGGAGCGACAGCAATGACGGTGACCCCGTTGCAAAGCTGACTGTGTGCTGAAGATGCCCAGCACATGCTTTCCCTCCTGGCTCTGCGGATCTGGGAGCAGAAGCCAGACGTTCGTGCACTAATCGTTCAGCCCCTGGGCAGCCGAGAACAAGCTTCGGAGAGGCTGCACTCAAATGGACTTTTAAGTATGAAACCGAGGAGCGACAGCAATGATGGTGACACAGTTGCAAAGCTGACTGTGTGCTGAAGATGCCCAGCACATGCTTTCCCTCCTGGCTCTTCGGCTCTGGGAGCAGAGGCCAGACGTTCGTGCTCTAATCGCTGTGCTACTTGGCAGCTCAGAGCAAGCTCCATAGAGGTTGCATTAGAGTGGACTTTTAGGTATGAAACCGAGGAGCGACAGCAATGATGGTGACGCCGTTGCAAAGCTGACTGTGTGCTGAAGATGCCCAGCACATGCTTTCCCTCCTGGCTCTTCTGATCTGGGAGCAGAAGCCAGACGTTCGTGCACTAATCGTTCAGCCCCTGGTCAGCCGAGAACAAGATTCGGGGAGGCTGCACTCAAATGGACTTTTAAGTATGAAGCCGAGGAGCGACAGCAATGATGGTGACACAGTTGCAAATCTGACTGTGTGCTGAAAATGCCCAGCACATGCTTTCCCTCCTGGCTCTTCGGCTCTGGGAGCAGAGGCCAGACGTTCGTGCTCTAATCGCTGTGCTACTTGGCAGCTCAGAGCAACCTCCGTAGAGGTTGCATTAGAGTGGACTTTTAGGTATGAAACCGAGGAGCGACAGCAATGATGGTGACACCGTTGCAAAGCTAACTGTGTGCTGAAGATGCCCAGCACATGCTTTCCCTCCTGGCTCTTCGGATCTGGGAGCAGAAGCCAGACGTTCGTGCACTAATCGTTCTGCCCCTGGGCAGCCGAGAACAAGCTTCGGAGAGGCTGCACTCAAATGGACTTTTAAGTATGAAACCGAGGAGCGACAGCATTGATGGTGACACAGTTGCAAAGCTGACTGTGTGCTGAAGATGCCCAGCACGTGCTTTCCCTCCTGGCTCTTCGGCTCTGGGAGCAGAGGCCAGACGTTCGTGCTCTAATCGCTGTGCTACTTGGCAGCTCAGAGCAAGCTCCATAGAGGTTGCATTAGAGTGGACTTTTAGGTATGAAACCGAGGAGCGACAGCAATGATGGTGACACCGTTGCAAAGCTAACTGTGTGCTGAAGATGCCCAGCACATGCTTTCCCTCCTGGCTCTTCGACTGTGGGAGCAGACGGCAACCGTTCGTGCTCTACTCACTGTGCGGCTGGGCAGCCGACAGCAAGCTCTGAAGAGGGTGCATTCAAATGGACCTTTAGGTATGAAAGCGAGGAGCGACAGCAATGATGGTGACACCGTTGCAAAGCTGACTGTGTGCTGAAGATGCCCAGCACATGCTTTCCCTCCGGGCTCTTTGGCTCTGAGCGCAGAGGCCAGACGTTCGTGCTCTACTGACTGTGCTGCTGGGCAGCCAAGAGCAACGAGCAGAGAAGTTGGATTCAAATGAACTTCTCGGTATGAAAGTGAGGAGCGACAGCAATGATGGAGGCACTGTTGCAAAGCTGACTGTGTGCAGAAGATTCAGAGCACCAGCTTTCCCTACTGGCTCTTCGACTATTGGAGCAGACGGCAACTGTTCGTGCTCTACTCACTGTGCTGCCTGGCAGCCGAGAGCAAGCTCCGAAGAGGGTGCATTCAAATGGACCTTTAGGTATGACACCGAGGAGCGACAGCAATGATGGTGACACCGTTGCAAAGCTGACTGTGTGCTGAAGATGCCCAGCACATGCTTTCCCTCCGGGCTCTTCGGCTCTGGGAGCAGAGGCCAGGCGTTCATGCTCTTCTGACTGTGCTGCTGGGCAGCCAAGAGCAACGAGCAGAAAAGTTGGATTCAAATGAACTTCTAGGTATGAAAGTGAGGAGCGACAGCAATGATGGACGCACTGGGTCAAAGCTGACTGTGTGCTGAAGATTCAGAGCACCATCTTTCCCTCCTGGCTCTTCGATTGTGGGAGCAGACGGCAACTGTTCGTGCTCTACTCACTGTGCTGCTGGGCAGCCGAGAGCAAGCTCCGAAGAGGGTGCATTCAAATGGACCTTTAGGTATGACACCGAGGAGCGACAGCTATGATGGTGACACCGTGTTGGAGTCGCGGGAGACAAGCCTCATGCTCTCATGGTCAGCAAGTCTCGTTTATTTAGCAAGATACAACCCTTTTTATAGCCTGCAGTGTTAGATACATTTCCTGCTAGGATACAGCAAAATCATTGGTCAGCCCGTGCTGACGCAGGGGCCTCCCAAGCAACCGCGACCGCCTCCTGCTTCAACATGCCTCGATATGTCCCAGCTTGTCCCAGCTTGCCCAAGCATTACCGTTGCGCCATCTCAGCAAGATGGCGCTATCTCAGCAAGATGTACATCCTGTTTCTTGAGCAACTCAGGGTGAACATTAACCACAAGATTACCGTAGCCTTGAGGCCTATATTTCCACCAGCTGCACAGTATCATGACCTCTGTTACTTAGCCATTCTGTTGTTAAGCTCTCTACACTTCCCCCGTTTTCTTTAGTAGCAAGCATAGCCATATTATGATTAAAGGTATTCGATATCATTTTTTGCAAACACTGCATAATACATGGTAAAAGCAAAATTGCAAGCAAGATTATAGCCAACACCAAAACAATTTTTTCTATCAAAGTAATTAACCAGGGAGATAATCCAAAGGACGCTAACCAGTTTGTGAAAGGATCACTTGTCTCTTGTAATTTTCGCATATTGTCTTTCAATAGCGCCAATTACTTATGAATGGAATTAGAGTGATCAGAGAGACTCATACAACACATTCCATCAAACTCTTCACATCCATGTCCCTGTTCCAACAACAAAAGGTTCTGCAGGCAGTTTCTTATTAGCAACTAGCTAGTAAATACAGGTGGTTTTATACACAAAATCACAACCTCTAATATAGCTACTTTACAAGCACACATATTCAGGGTGTTACTTTTCAGTTGCCCCCAAGTGATGTTTTGCAGTTATTTGTTCTTTCTCTTCCTCTATCTCATTCTGCTTGGGGTAATCACGGTCAGCTCCTGTAGCTGAGGCATCAGGTTTATCCATTCGTCTGTCCAGCTCATGGCAAGGCTTGACAAACTTTGCAGGCAGTCACCATGGACCTGTAGGCAGGAGGACACAAATATACCCCCTCCCCCAGGTTATCAGTTCTTCAGAAGTAGACAGGTTAGACAGGTTAAGTGCAGCATCATTACTCTCTCTCTTCCCCCCTCATTTTTTTTTTTTTTTTTTTTTTTTTTTTTAGTCCCTGCAAAAGCCATCATTACTCCCACTACAGTCCCACGTACAGAACAAGGACCCTGTGGAGACTAACAGCAAACCAGCTCCGAGAAGCATCACTGCAGTGTGAGGTGGCAGGCTCAAACTTAGCGGGCGTCCCCGCAGAGGCTCTGCCTCCCCCACATCGTATGAGGCTTGGGCTTTTATACTGAGAAAAATGCACACTCATTCCGACACAGGTGGCCAGCCTGTGCTGGAAGAAGTGGCCAGCAGTATCTACAGAGGTCTCCAAGGGTTGATAGAAACCTGGTCATACTTATATTTACCAACTTCTAGTACATGAGTATCACAGAGAAACTGTATGGGCTCTCCCTGTCAATTGCAAGAAAAAATCATAACATATAGAGCTTCCCACTCTTTAGCCCCCTGCTGTGTAGTAAACATAGGATATGCAAAGATGCCCATTGCAGAAAATTCCCCAGTAATGATCACATATTTGGTTACCCATTGTTACAACTGAGCGTCTCCAGGGCCAGTAAGTCTGAGCAGACCGACCCGGGAGACCAAGAGTCAGGGTCTGGAAACAGAGGATATAAATCTGGCTCGGATTCGGGGGATTCGGGGGCTGATGCTTCATTTTTTCACTCTACGGCGTAGTGGGTTGGAGAGGCTCGCGGTTCCTTTAAATCTCCCGCTAGCGCATGATCCCTATTTTCTACTGCGTGCTTCACAGTGGCGCCGCAATCGATCCGGCGCCGAGGCACCGCCCTCTTTCTTTCGGATTCCTCGACATTTATCATGCGTATCCCTTCTAATACACTTTCTCTGTCCTTTTCAAAGTCCCTACTTTCGGAACTGGGGTGGTGGGGGAGCAGGGGGTTACACCTCCTCCGCGGCACCTTCTGATGGAGGGGGAGAAAAGGAAGGGAGGGGGGTGGGGGGGGAGGGGAAACCCTGTGCTCTCACGAGTTGGGGGGGGGAAACGCGTTGTAATCTTCCCCCGGTTTCAACCGACCGGGCACGTCTGTTCCTAGTTTCTTCGTTGCTACCGCGGCAGTTTTCTTTTCTGCCTTGTATCTTTTTATACAGTTCATTACTTCCCTCCGTGGTTTACCGAGTTTCTTTGCCTTTTTATAATCATTAAGCACTGAGTCAAATAGTTCATCACCAAACTTTCGCCACTCACTCTCCTCAAATATTGTATTAGGATCTGCAAAAAAAATCTCTTAGCCTTCCCTAGCCACTAGACCTGCTAGCTGCTTTAGAGTCTCAGGCTCAATTCCCCGCTTTTATAAAAAGCACTGCAAAAAGTTCAGGGCTCAGTTCCCCGCTTTTATAAAAAGCACTGTAATAAGTCCAGGGCTACCTCTCGGTCCATTTTCATGGCCAGCCTTTTCCGGATCGTCTTCTTCTGGGTCGTCCTGTAACCTCAGTCTCCGGATCGGCCTCCCGACGCAGCAGTGTCTGGTTCGCCCCAGCGGCGGATTCTTTCGGTTAGCCGAAGCACCCGGGTCCGTCACGCCACCGCAGCAGCATTGCCCGCGCTTCCCGGCCGCTGCCGCCGGCGCCGCTCACTCGCCGTTCCGGGTCCCCGTCGACCGGGGCCCTGTATCCCGGGTCCCCGTCGGCCGGGGCCCTGTATTCCGGGTCCCCGTATTCCGGGTCCTTATCAAAATCTAAGCCTTTTACCCCCCGACGACGGAGGAAGGCAGTGAAAAGATCATACGCTGCTTGCCTGTCCATATTTACCGGATCCGTTGCACCCTCCAGGCGTCGGCAACGCGTAGCAGCAGAGCCAGTCGATGCTGCGCTCTGGGCCAAAGCAGAAAGCAAGCAGCCCACCGATGTGTCACTGCAGTCCTGCAGAAGCCGTCTTTATGTCGAGACCTGCACCCAACGCAACTCCTCTAGGCAGAAAGAGGGATCCCCGTTCCCTGTTCGGGTCCCTGTTCGGGCGCCAATTGTTGGAGTCGCGGGAGACAAGCCTCATGCTCTCATGGTCAGCAAGTCTCGTTTATTTAGCAAGATACAACCCTTTTTATAGCCTGCAGTGTTAGATACATTTCCTGCTAGGATACAGCAAAATCATTGGTCAGCCCGTGCTGACGCAGGGGCCTCCCAAGCAACCGTGACCGCCTCCTGCTTCAACATGCCTCGACATGTCCCAGCTTGTCCCAGCTTGCCCAAGCATTACCGTTGCGCCATCTCAGCAAGATGGCGCTATCTCAGCAAGATGTACATCCTGTTTCTTGAGCAACTCAGGGTGAACATTAACCACAAAACTACCGTAGCCTTGAGGCCTATATTTCCACCAGCTGCACAGTATCATGACCTCTGTTACTTAGCCATTCTGTTGTTAAGCTCTCTACAACACCGTTGCAAAGCTGACTGTGTGCTGAAGATGCCCAGCACATGCTTTCCCTCCTGGCTCCTCCACTGTGCTAGAAGACGGCAACCGTTCGTGCTCTACTCACTGTGCTACTGGGCAGCCGAGAGCAAGCTCCGAAGAGGGTGCATTCAAATGGACCTTTAGGTATGAAAGCGAGGAGCGACAGCAATGATGGTGACACCGTTGCAAAGCTGACTGTGTGCTGAAGATGCCCAGCACATGCTTTCCCTCCTGGCTCTTCGATTGTGGGAGCAGACGGCAACCGTTCGTGCTCTACTCACTGTGCTGCTGGGCAGCCGAGAGCAAGCTCCGAAGAGAGTGCTTTCAAATGGACGTTTAGGTATGAAAGCGAGGAGCGACAGCAATAATGGTGACAGCATTGCAAAGCTGACTGTGTGCTGAAGATGCCCAGCACATGCTTTCCCTCCTGGCTCTTCGGCTCTGGGAGCAGAGGCCAGACGTTCGTGCACTAATCGCTGAGCTACTGGGCAGCTGAGAAGCAGCTTTGGAGAGGTTGCATTCAAATGTACTTTTAGGTATGAAACCGAGGAGTGACATCAATAATGGTGACAGCATTGCAAAGCTGAATGTGTGCTGAAGATGCGCAGCACATGCTTTCCCTCCTGGCTCTTCGACTGTGGGAGCTGACGACAACCGTTCGTGCTCTACTCACTGTGCTGCTGGGCAGCCGAGAGCAAGCTCTGAAGAGGGTGCATTCAAATGGACCTTTAGGTATGAAAGCGAGGAGCGACAGCAATGATGGTGACACCGTTGCAAAGCTGACTGTGTGCTGAAGATGCCCAGCACATGTTTTCCATCCTGGCTCTTCGGCTCTAAGAGCAGAGGCCAGACGTTCATGCACTAATCACTGTGCCCCTGGGCAGCCGAGAACAAGCTTTGGAGACGTTGCATTCAAATGGACTTTTACATATGAAACCGAGGAGCGACAGCAATGATGGTGACACCGTTGCAAAGCTGACTGTGTGCTGAAGATGCCCAGCACATGTTTTCCATCCTGGCTCTTCGGCTCAAAGAGCCCAGGCCAGACGTTCATGCACTAATCACTGTGCCCCTGGGCAGCCGAGAACAAGCTTTGGAGACGTTGCATTCAAATGGACTTTTACATATGAAACCGAGGAGCGACAGCAATGATGGTGACACCGTTGCAAAGCTGACTGTGTGCTGAAGATGCCCAGCACATGCTTTCCCTCCTGGCTTTTCGACTGAGGGAGCAGACGGCAACCGTTCGTGCTCTACTCACTGTGCTGCTGGGCAGCCGAGAGCAAGCTCCGAAGAGGGTGCATTCAAATGGACGTTTAGGTATGAAAGCGAGGAGCGACAGCAATGATGGTGACACCGTTGCAAAGCTGACTGTGTGCTGAAGATGCCCAGCACATGCTTTCCCTCCTGGCTCTTCGGCTCTGGGAGCAGAGGCCAGACGTTCATGCACTAATCGCTGAGCTACTGGGCAGCTGAGAAGCAGCTTTGGAGAGGTTGCATTCAAATGTACTTCTAGGTATGAAACCGAGGAGTGACAGCAATAATGGTGACAGCATTGCAAAGCTGACTGTGAGGTGAAGATGCCCCGCACATGCTTTCCCTCCTGGCTCTTCGACTGTGGGAGCACACGGCAACCCTAACCCTAACCCTAACCCTAACCCTAACCCTAACGCAACCCTAACGCTAACCGTAACCCTAACCCTACACCTAACCCTAACCCTAACCCTAACCGTACCCGTAACCCTAACCCTAACCCTAAACCTAACCATAACCCTAAACCTAACCGTAACCCTAACCCTAACCCTAACCCAACCCTAACCCTAACCCTAAGCCTAACCATACCCCTAACCCTAATCCTAACCCTAAACCTAACCCTAACCCTAACCCTAACCCCTAACCCTAACCCTAACCCTAACCCCCAACCCTACCCCTAACCCTAACCCTAACCCCTAACCCTAACCCTAACCCTAACCCTAACACTAAACCTAACCCCTAACCCTACCCCTAACCCTACCCCTAACCCTAACCCTAACCCTAACCCTAACCCTAAGCTTTCACCAGCTTTCCCTCCTGGCTCTTCGATTGTGGGAGCAGACGGCAACTGTTCGTGCTCTACTCACTGTGCAGCTGGGCAGCCGAGAGCAAGCTCCGAAGAGGGTGCATTCAAATTGACCTTTCGGTATGAAAGCGAGGAGCGACAGCAATGATGGTGACACCGTTGCAAAGCTGACTGTGTGCTGAAGATGCCCAGCACATGCTTTCCCTCCT
>NW_026892710.1:102500-105000 GCF_033815535.1 Pezoporus flaviventris | reverse complement strand
AGCGACAGCAATGATGGTGACACCGTTGCAAAGCTGACTGTGTGCTGAAGATTCCCAGCACATGCTTTCCCTCCCGGCTCTTCGGATCTGGGAGTAGAAGCCAGAAGATCGTGCACTAATCGCTGTGCTACTGGGCAGCTGAGAAACAGCTTTGGAGAGGTTGCATTCAAAAGTACTTTTAGGTATGAAAGCGAGGAGTGACAGCAATAATGGTGACAGCATTGCAAAGCTGACTGTGAGGTGAAGATGCCCCGCACATGCTTTCCCTCCTGGCTCTTCGACTGTGGGAGCAGACGGCAACCCTAACCCTAACCCTAACCCTAACCCTAACCCTAACCCAACCCTAACCCTAACCCTAACCCTAACCCTACCCCTAACCCTAACCCTAACCCTAACCCTAACCCTAACCCAACCCTAACCCTAACCCTAACCCTAACCCTACCCCTAACCCTAACCCTAACCCTAAACCTAACCATAACCCTAACCCTAACCCTAACCCCTAACCCTAACCCTAACCCTAACCCTTACCCTAACCCCTAACCCTAAACCCTAACCCTAACCCTTACCCTAACCCCTAACCCTAACCCCTAACCCTAACCCTAACCCTAACCCCTAACCCTAACCCTAACGCCTAACCCTAACCCCTAACCCTAACCCTAACCCTAACCCTAACCCTAAGCTTTCACCAGCTTTCCCTCCTGGCTTTTCGATTGTGGGAGCAGACGGCAACTGTTCATGCTCTACTCACTGTGCAGCTGAGCAGCCGAGAGCAAGCTCCGAGGAGGGTGCATTCAAATGGACCTTTAGGTATGAAAGCGAGGAGCAACAGCAATGATGGTGACACCGTTGCAAAGCTGACTGTGTGCTGAAGATGCCCAGCACATGCTTTCCCTCCTGGCTCTTCGGATCTGGGAGCAGAAGCCAGACGTTCGTGCACTAATCGTTCTGCCCCTGGGCAGCCGAGAACAAGCTTCGGAGAGGTTGCACTCAAATGGACTTTTAAGTATGAAACCGAGGAGCGACAGCAATGATGGTGACACCGTTGCAAAGCTGACTGTGTGCTGAAGATGCCCAGCACATGCTTTCCCTCCTGGCTCTTCGGCTCTGGGAGCAGAGGCCAGACGTTCGTGCTCTAATCGCTGTGCTACTTGGCAGCTCAGAGCAAGCTCCGTAGAGGTTGCATTCGAGTGGACTTTTAGGTATGAAACCGAGGAGCGACAGCAATGATGGTGACACCGTTGCAAAGCTAACTGTGTGCTGAAAATGCCCAGCACATGCTTTCCCTCCTGGCTCTTCGACTGTGGGAGCAGACGGCAACCGTTCGTGCTCTACACACTGTGCTGCTGGGCAGCCGAGAGCAAGCTCCGAAGAGATTGCATTCAAATGGACCTTTAGGTATGAAAGCGAGGAGCGACAGCAATGATGGTGACACCGTTGCAAAGCTGACTGTGTGCTGAAGATGCCCAGCGCATGCTTTCCCTCCTGGCTCTTCGGCTCTGAGAGCAGAGGACAGACGTTGGTGCACTAATCGCTGTGCTACTTGGCAGCTGAGAACCAGCATTATAGAGGTTGCATTCAAATGTACTTTTAGGTATGAAACCGAGGAGTGACAGCAATAATGGTGACAGCATTACAAAGCTGACTGTGCGCTGAAGATGCCCCGCACAAGCTTTCCCTCCTGGCTCTTCGACTGTGGGCGCAGACGGCAACCCTAAACCTAACCCTAACCCTAACCCTAACACTAACCCAAACCTAACCCTAACCCTAACCCTAACCGTCCCCCTAACCCTAACCCTAACCCTAACCCTACCCCTAACCCTAACCCTAACCCTAACCCTAACCCTAACCCAACCTAACCCCTAGCCTAACCCTAACCCTACCCCTAACCCTAACCCTAACCCTAACCCTAACCCCTAACCTTAACCCCTGACCCTAACCCTAACCCTAACCCTAACCTTTCACCAGCTTTCCCTCCTGGCTCTTCGATTGTGGGAGCAGACGGCAACTGTTCGTGCTCTACTCACTGTGCTGCTGGGCAGCCGAGAGCAAGCTCCGAAGAGGGTGCATTCAAATGGACCTTTACGTATGAAAGCGAAGAGCGACAGCAATGATGGTGACACTGTTGCAAAGCTGACTGTGTGCTGAAGATGCCCAGCACATGCTTTCCCTCCTGGCTCTTCGGCTCTGGGAGCAGAGGCCAGACGTTCGTGCTCTAATCGCTGTGCTACTTGGCAGCTCAGAGCAAGCTCCGTAGAGGTTGCATTCGAGAGGACTTTTAGGTATGAAACCGAGGAGTGACAGCAATGATGGTGACACCGTTGCAAAGCTGACTGTCTGCTGAAGATGCCCAGCACATGCTTTCCCTCCTGGCTCTTCGACTGTGGGAGCAGACGGCAACCGTTCGTGCTCTACTCACTGTGCTGCTGGGCAGCCGAGAGCAAGGTCCGAAGAGGGTGCATTCAAATGGACCTTTAGGTATGAAAGCGAGGAGCGACAGCTA
>NW_026892710.1:82500-90000 GCF_033815535.1 Pezoporus flaviventris | reverse complement strand
TAATCGTTCAGCCCCTGGGCAGCCGAGAACAAGCTTCGGAGAGGCTGCACTCAAATGGACTTTTAAGTATGAAACCGAGGAGCGACAGCAATGATGGTGACACAGTTGCAAAGCTGACTGTGTGCTGAAGATGCCCAGCACATGCTTTCCCTCCTGGCTCTTCGGCTCTGGGAGCAGAGGCCAGACGTTCGTCCTCTAATCGCTGTGCTACTTGGCAGCTCAGAGCAAGCTCCATAGAGGTTGCATTAGAGTGGACTTTTAGGTATGAAACCGAGGAGCGACAGCAATGATGGTGACGCCGTTGCAAAGCTGACTGTGTGCTGAAGATGCCCAGCACATGCTTTCCCTCCTGGCTCTTTGGATCTGGGAGCAGAAGCCAGACGTTCGTGCACTAATCGTTCAGCCCCTGGTCAGCCGAGAACAAGATTCGGAGAGGCTGCACTCAAATGGACTTTTAAGTATGAAGCCGAGGAGCGACAGCAATGATGGTGACACAGTTGCAAATCTGACTGTGTGCTGAAAATGCCCAGCACATGCTTTCCCTCCTGGCTCTTCGGCTCTGGGAGCAGAGGCCAGACGTTCGTGCTCTAATCGCTGTGCTACTTGGCAGCTCAGAGCAACCTCCGTAGAGGTTGCATTAGAGTGGACTTTTAGGTATGAAACCGAGGAGCGACAGCAATGATGGTGACACCGTTGCAAAGCTAACTGTGTGCTGAAGATGCCCAGCACATGCTTTCCCTCCTGGCTCTTCGGATCTGGGAGCAGAAGCCAGACGTTCGTGCACTAATCGTTCTGCCCCTGGGCAGCCGAGAACAAGCTTCGGAGAGGCTGCACTCAAATGGACTTTTAAGTATGAAACCGAGGAGCGACAGCAATGATGGTGACACAGTTGCAAAGCTGACTGTGTGCTGAAGATGCCCAGCACATGCTTTCCCTCCTGGCTCTTCGGCTCTGGGAGCAGAGGCCAGACGTTCGTGCTCTAATCGCTGTGCTACTTGGCAGCTCAGAGCAAGCTCCATAGAGGTTGCATTAGAGTGGACTTTTAGGTATGAAACCGAGGAGCGACAGCAATGATGGTGACACCGTTGCAAAGCTAACTGTGTGCTGAAGATGCCCAGCACATGCTTTCCCTCCTGGCTCTTCGACTGTGGGAGCAGACGGCAACCGTTCGTGCTCTACTCACTGTGCTGCTGGGCAGCCGACAGCAAGCTCCGAAGAGGGTGCATTCAAATGGACCTTTAGGTATGAAACCGAGGAGCGACAGCAATGATGGTGACACCGTTGCAAAGCTGACTGTGTGCTGAAGATGCCCAGCACATGCTTTCCCTCCGGGCTCTTTGGCTCTGAGCGCAGAGCCCCGACGTTCGTGCTCTACTGACTGTGCTGCTGGGCAGCCAAGAGCAACGAGCAGAGAAGTTGGATTCAAATGAACTTCTCGGTATGAAAGTGAGGAGCGACAGCAATGATGGAGGCACTGTTGCAAAGCTGACTGTGTGCAGAAGATTCAGAGCACCAGCTTTCCCTACTGGCTCTTCGACTATGGGAGCAGACGGCAACTGTTCGTGCTCTACTCACTGTGCTGCCTGGCAGCCGAGAGCAAGCTCCGAAGAGGGTGCATTCAAATGGACCTTTAGGTATGACACCGAGGAGCGACAGCAATGATGGTGACACCGTTGCAAAGCTGACTGTGTGCTGAAGATGCCCAGCATATGCTTTCCCTCCGGGCTCTTCGGCTCTGGGAGCAGAGGCCAGGCGTTCATGCTCTTCTGACTGTGCTGCTGGGCAGCCAAGAGCAACGAGCAGAAAAGTTGGATTCAAATGAACTTCTAGGTATGAAAGTGAGGAGCGACAGCAATGATGGACGCACTGGGTCAAAGCTGACTGTGTGCTGAAGATTCAGAGCACCAGCTTTCCCTCCTGGCTCTTCGATTGTGGGAGCAGACGGCAACTGTTCGTGCTCTACTCACTGTGCTGCTGGGCAGCCGAGAGCAAGCTCCGAAGAGGGTGCATTCAAATGGACCTTTAGGTATGACACCGAGGAGCGACAGCTATGATGGTGACACCGTGTTGGAGTCGCGGGAGACAAGCCTCATGCTCTCATGGTCAGCAAGTCTCGTTTATTTAGCAAGATACAACCCTTTTTATAGCCTGCAGTGTTAGATACATTTCCTGCTAGGATACAGCAAAATCATTGGTCAGCCCGTGCTGACGCAGGGGCCTCCCAAGCAACCGCGACCGCCTCCTGCTTCAACATGCCTCGATATGTCCCAGCTTGTCCCAGCTTGCCCAAGCATTACCGTTGCGCCATCTCAGCAAGATGGCGCTATCTCAGCAAGATGTACATCCTGTTTCTTGAGCAACTCAGGGTGAACATTAACCACAAGATTACCGTAGCCTTGAGGCCTATATTTCCACCAGCTGCACAGTATCATGACCTCTGTTACTTAGCCATTCTGTTGTTAAGCTCTCTACACTTCCCCCGTTTTCTTTAGTAGCAAGCATAGCCATATTATGATTAAAGGTATTCGATATCATTTTTTGCAAACACTGCATAATACATGGTAAAAGCAAAATTGCAAGCAAGATTATAGCCAACACCAAAACAATTTTTTCTATCAAAGTAATTAACCAGGGAGATAATCCAAAGGACGCTAACCAGTTTGTGAAAGGATCACTTGTCTCTTGTAATTTTCGCATATTGTCTTTCAATAGCGCCAATTACTTATGAATGGAATTAGAGTGATCAGAGAGACTCATACAACACATTCCATCAAACTCTTCACATCCATGTCCCTGTTCCAACAACAAAAGGTTCTGCAGGCAGTTTCTTATTAGCAACTAGCTAGTAAATACAGGTGGTTTTATACACAAAATCACAACCTCTAATATAGCTACTTTACAAGCACACATATTCAGGGTGTTACTTTTCAGTTGCCCCCAAGTGATGTTTTGCAGTTATTTGTTCTTTCTCTTCCTCTATCTCATTCTGCTTGGGGTAATCACGGTCAGCTCCTGTAGCTGAGGCATCAGGTTTATCCATTCGTCTGTCCAGCTCATGGCAAGGCTTGACAAACTTTGCAGGCAGTCACCATGGACCTGTAGGCAGGAGGACACAAATATACCCCCTCCCCCAGGTTATCAGTTCTTCAGAAGTAGACAGGTTAGACAGGTTAAGTGCAGCATCATTACTCTCTCTCTTCCCCCCTCTTTTTTTTTTTTTTTTTTTTTTTTTTTTTTTTAGTCCCTGCAAAAGCCATCATTACTCCCACTACAGTCCCACGTACAGAACAAGGACCCTGTGGAGACTAACAGCAAACCAGCTCCGAGAAGCATCACTGCAGTGCGAGGTGGCGGGCTCAAACTTAGCGGGCGTCCCCGCAGAGGCTCTGCCTCCCCCACATCGTATGAGGCTTGGGCTTTTATACTGAGAAAAATGCACACTCATTCCGACACAGGTGGCCAGCCTGTGCTGGAAGAAGTGGCCAGCAGTATCTACAGAGGTCTCCAAGGGTTGATAGAAACCTGGTCATACTTATATTTACCAACTTCTAGTACATGAGTATCACAGAGAAACTGTATGGGCTCTCCCTGTCAATTGCAAGAAAAAATCATAACATATAGAGCTTCCCACTCTTTAGCCCCCTGCTGTGTAGTAAACATAGGATATGCAAAGATGCCCATTGCAGAAAATTCCCCAGTAATGATCACATATTTGGTTACCCATTGTTACAACTGAGCGTCTCCAGGGCCAGTAAGTCTGAGCAGACCGACCCGGGAGACCAAGAGTCAGGGTCTGGAAACAGAGGATATAAATCTGGCTCGGATTCGGGGGATTCGGGGGCTGATCCTTCATTTTTTCACTCTACGGCGTAGTGGGTTGGAGAGGCTCGCGGTTCCTTTAAATCTCCCGCTAGCGCATGATCCCTGTTTTCTACTGCGTGCTTCACAGTGGCGCCGCAATCGATCCGGCGCCGAGGCACCGCCCTCTTTCTTTCGGATTCCTCGACATTTATCATGCGTATCCCTTCTAATACACTTTCTCTGTCCTTTTCAAAGTCCCTACTTTCGGAACTGGGGTGGTGGGGGAGCAGGGGGTTACACCTCCTCCGCGGCACCTTCTGATGGAGGGGGAGAAAAGGAAGGGAGGGGGGTGGGGGGGGAGGGGAAACCCTGTGCTCTCGCGAGTTGGGGGGGGGAAACGCGTTGTAATCTTCCCCCGGTTTCAACCGACCGGGCACGTCTGTTCCTAGTTTCTTCGTTGCTACCGCGGCAGTTTTCTTTTCTGCCTTGTATCTTTTTATACAGTTCATTACTTCCCTCCGTGGTTTACCGAGTTTCTTTGCCTTTTTATAATCATTAAGCACTGAGTCAAATAGTTCATCACCAAACTTTCGCCACTCACTCTCCTCAAATATTGTATTAGGATCTGCAAAAAAAATCTCTTAGCCTTCCCTAGCCACTAGACCTGCTAGCTGCTTTAGAGTCTCAGGCTCAATTCCCCGCTTTTATAAAAAGCACTGCAAAAAGTTCAGGGCTCAGTTCCCCGCTTTTATAAAAAGCACTGTAATAAGTCCAGGGCTACCTCTCGGTCCATTTTCATGGCCAGCCTTTTCCGGGTCGTCTTCTTCTGGGTCGTCCTGTAACCTCAGTCTCCGGATCGGCCTCCCGACGCAGCAGTGTCTGGTTCGCCCCAGCGGCGGATTCTTTCGGTTAGCCGAAGCACCCGGGTCCGTCACGCCACCGCAGCAGCATTGCCCGCGCTTCCCGGCCGCTGCCGCCGGCGCCGCTCACTCGCCGTTCCGGGTCCCCGTCGACCGGGGCCCTGTATCCCGGGTCCCCGTCGGCCGGGGCCCTGTATTCCGGGTCCCCGTATTCCGGGTCCTTATCAAAATCTAAGCCTTTTACCCCCCGACGACGGAGGAAGGCAGTGAAAAGATCATACGCTGCTTGCCTGTCCATATTTACCGGATCCGTTGCACCCTCCAGGCGTCGGCAACGCGTAGCAGCAGAGCCAGTCGATGCTGCGCTCTGGGCCAAAGCAGAAAGCAAGCAGCCCACCGATGTGTCACTGCAGTCCTGCAGAAGCCGTCTTTATGTCGAGACCTGCACCCAACGCAACTCCTCTAGGCAGAAAGAGGGATCCCCGTTCCCTGTTCGGGTCCCTGTT
This sequence comes from Pezoporus flaviventris, assembly GCF_033815535.1. Taxonomy (NCBI): domain Eukaryota; kingdom Metazoa; phylum Chordata; class Aves; order Psittaciformes; family Psittacidae; genus Pezoporus; species Pezoporus flaviventris. The sequence goes on along the minus strand of NW_026892710.1, from coordinate 84,833 downwards.
CGGGCGCCAATTGTTGGAGTCGCGGGAGACAAGCCTCATGCTCTCATGGTCAGCAAGTCTCGTTTATTTAGCAAGATACAACCCTTTTTATAGCCTGCAGTGTTAGATACATTTCCTGCTAGGATACAGCAAAATCATTGGTCAGCCCGTGCTGACGCAGGGGCCTCCCAAGCAACCGTGACCGCCTCCTGCTTCAACATGCCTCGACATGTCCCAGCTTGTCCCAGCTTGCCCAAGCATTACCGTTGCGCCATCTCAGCAAGATGGCGCTATCTCAGCAAGATGTACATCCTGTTTCTTGAGCAACTCAGGGTGAACATTAACCACAAAACTACCGTAGCCTTGAGGCCTATATTTCCACCAGCTGCACAGTATCATGACCTCTGTTACTTAGCCATTCTGTTGTTAAGCTCTCTACAACACCGTTGCAAAGCTGACTGTGTGCTGAAGATGCCCAGCACATGCTTTCCCTCCTGGCTCCTCAACTGTGCTAGCAGACGGCAACCGTTCGTGCTCTACTCACTGTGCTACTGGGCAGCCGAGAGCAAGCTCCGAAGAGAGTGCATTCAAATGGACCTTTAGGTATGAAAGCGAGGAGCGACAGCAATGATGGTGACACCGTTGCAAAGCTGACTGTGTGCTGAAGATGCCCAGCACATGCTTTCCCTCCTGGCTCTTCGATTGTGGGAGCAGACGGCAACCGTTCGTGCTCTACTCACTGTGCTGCTGGGCAGCCGAGAGCAAGCTCCGAAGAGAGTGCTTTCAAATGGACGTTTAGGTATGAAAGCGAGGAGCGACAGCAATAATGGTGACAGCATTGCAAAGCTGACTGTGTGCTGAAGATGCCCAGCACATGCTTTCCCTCCTGGCTCTTCGGCTCTGGCAGCAGAGGACAGACGTTCGTGCACTAATCGCTGAGCTACTGGGCAGCTGAGAAGCAGCTTTGGAGAGGGTGCATTCAAATGTACTTTTAGGTATGAAACCGAGGAGTGACATCAATAATGGTGACAGCATTGCAAAGCTGAATGTGTGCTGAAGATGCGCAGCACATGCTTTCCCTCCTGGCTCTTCGACTGTGGGAGCTGACGACAACCGTTCGTGCTCTACTCACTGTGCTGCTGGGCAGCCGAGAGCAAGCTCTGAAGAGGGTGCATTCAAATGGACCTTTAGGTATGAAAGCGAGGAGCGACAGCAATGATGGTGACACCGTTGCAAAGCTGACAGTGTGCTGAAGATGCCCAGCACATGCTTTCCCTCCTGGCTCTTCGGATCTGGGAGCAGAAGCCAGACGTTCGTGCACTAATCGCTCTGCCCCTGGGCAGCCGAGAACAAGCTTCGGAGAGGTTGCTCTCAAATGGACTTTTAAGTATGAAACCGAAGAGCGACAGCAATGATGGTGACACCGTTGCAAAGCTGACTGTGTGCTGAAGATGCCCAGCACATGTTTTCCATCCTGGCTCTTCGGCTCTAAGAGCCCAGGCCAGACGTTCATGCACTAATCACTGTGCCCCTGGGCAGCCGAGAACAAGCTTTGGAGACGTTGCATTCAAATGGACTTTTACATATGAAACCGAGGAGCGACAGCAATGATGGTGACACCGTTGCAAAGCTGACTGTGTGCTGAAGATGCCCAGCACATGCTTTCCCTCCTGGCTTTTCGACTGAGGGAGCAGACGGCAACCGTTCGTGCTCTACTCACTGTGCTGCTGGGCAGCCGAGAGCAAGCTCCGAAGAGGGTGCATTCAAATGGAAGTTTAGGTATGAAAGCGAGGAGCGACAGCAATGATGGTGACACCGTTGCAAAGCTGACTGTGTGCTGAAGATGCCCAGCACATGCTTTCCCTCCTGGCTCTTCGGCTCTGGGAGCAGAGGCCAGACGTTCATGCACTAATCGCTGAGCTACTGGGCAGCTGAGAAGCAGCTTTGGAGAGGTTGCATTCAAATGTACTTCTAGGTATGAAACCGAGGAGTGACAGCAATAATGGTGACAGCATTGCAAAGCTGACTGTGAGGTGAAGATGCCCCGCACATGCTTTCCCTCCTGGCTCTTCGACTGTGGGAGCACACGGCAACCCTAACCCTAACCCTAACCCTAACCCTAACCCTAACGCAACCCTAACGCTAACCGTAACCCTAACCCTACACCTAACCCTAACCCTAACCCTAACCGTACCCGTAACCCTAACCCTAACCCTAAACCTAACCATAACCCTAAACCTAACCGTAACCCTAACCCTAACCCTAAGCCAAACCATACCCCTAACCCTAATCCTAACCCTAAACCTAACCCTAACCCTAACCCTAACCCCTAACCCTAACCCTAACCCTAACCC
>NW_026892710.1:45000-47500 GCF_033815535.1 Pezoporus flaviventris | reverse complement strand
GTTGCATTCAAATAGACTTTTAGGTATGAAAGCGAGGAGTGACATCAATAATGGTGACAGCATTGCAAAGCTGACTGTGAGGTGAAAATGCCCCGCACATGCTTTCCCTCCTGGCTCTTCGACTGTGGAACAGACGGCAACCCTAACCCTAACCCTAACCCTAACCTTAACCCTAACCCTAACCCTAACCCTAATCTTTCACCAAATTTCCCTCCTGGCTCTTCGATTGTGGGAGCAGACAGCAACTGTTCGTGCTCTACTCACTGTGCAGCTGGACAGCCGAGAGCAAGCTCCGAAGAGGGTGCATTCAAATGGACCTTTAGGTATGAAAGCGAGGAGCGACAGCAATGATGGTGACACCGTTGCAAAGCTGACTGTGTGCTGAAGATGCCCAGCACATGCTTTCCTTCCTGGCTCTTCGGCTCTGGGAGCAGAGGCCAGACGTTCGTGCGCTACTGACTGTGCCGCTGGACAGCCAAGAGTAATGAGCGGAGAAGGTGGATTCAAATGAACTTCTAGGTATGAAAGTGAAAAGCGTCAGCCATGATGGAGGCACTGTTGCAAAGCTGACTGTGTGCAGAAGATTCAGAGCACCAGCTTTCCCTACTGGCTCTTCGATTGTGGGAGCAGACGGCAACTGTTCGTGCTCTACTCACTGTGCTGCTGGGCAGCCGAGAGCAAGCTCCGAAGAGGGTGCATTCAAATGGACCTTTAGGTATGACACCGAGGAGCGACAGCAATGATGGTGACACCGTTGCAAAGCTGACTGTGTGCTGAAGATGCGCAGCACATGCTTTCCCTCCTGGCTCTTCGACTGTGGGAGCAGACGACAACCGTTCGTGCTCTACTCACTGTGCTGCTGGGCAGCCGAGAGCAAGCTCCGAAGAGGGTGCATTCAAATGGACGTTTAAGTATGAAAGCGAGGAGCGACAGCAATGATGGTGACACCCTTGCAAAGCTGACTGTGTGCTGAAGATGCCCAGCACATGCTTTCCCTCCTGGCTCTTCGGCTCTGGGAGCAGAGGCCAGACGTTCGTGCACTAATCGCTGAGCTACTGGGCAGCTGAGAAGCAGCTTTGGAGAGGTTGCATTCAAATGTACTTTTAGGTATGAAACCGAGGCGTGACAGCAATAATGGTGACAGCATTGCAAAGCTGACTGTGTGCTGAAGATGCCCAGCACATGCTTTCCCTTCTGGCTCTTCGGATCTGGGAGCAGAAGCCAGACGTTCGTGCACTAATCACTCTTCCCTGGGCAGCCGAGAACAAGCTTCGGAGAGGTTGCACTCAAATGGACTTTTAAGTATGAAACCGAGGAGCGACAGCAACGATGGTGACGCCGTTGCAAAGCTGACTGTGTGCTGAAGATGCCCAGCACATGTTTTCCATCCTGGCTCTGCGGCTCTAAGAGCAGAGGCCAGACGTTCATGCACTAATCACTGTGCCCCTGGGCAGCCGAGAACAAGCTTTGGAGACGTTGCATTCAAATGGACTTTTACATATGAAACCGAGGAGCGACAGCAATGATGGTGACACCGTTGCAAAGCTGACTGTGTGCTGAAGATGCCCAGCACATGCTTTCCCTCCGGGCTCTTCGGCTCTGGGTGCAGAGGCCAGACGTTCATGCTCTACTGACTGTGCTGCTGGGCAGCCAAGAGCAACGAGCAGAAAAGTTGGATTCAAATGAACTTCTAGGTATGAAAGTGAGGAGCGACAGCAATGATGGACGCACTGTTGCAAAGCTGACTGTGTGCAGTAGATTCAGAGCACCAGCTTTCCCTCCTGGCTCTTCGATTGTGGGAGCAGACGGCAACTGTTCGTGCTCTACTCACTGTACTGCTGGGCAGCCGAGAGCAAGCTCCGAAGAGGGTGCATTCAAATGGACCTTTAGGTATGACACCGAGGAGCGACAGCTATGATGGTGACACCGTGTTGGAGTCGCGGGAGACAAGCCTCATGCTCTCATGGTCAGCAAGTCTCGTTTATTTAGCAAGATACAACCCTTTTTATAGCCTGCAGTGTTAGATACATTTCCTGCTAGGATACAGCAAAATCATTGGTCAGCCCGTGCTGACGCAGGGGCCTCCCAAGCAACCGTGACCGCCTCCTGCTTCAACATGCCTCGACATGTCCCAGCTTGTCCCAGCTTGCCCAAGCATTACCGTTGCGCCATCTCAGCAAGATGGCGCTATCTCAGCAAGATGTACATCCTGTTTCTTGAGCAACTCAGGGTGAACATTAACCACAAAACTACCGTAGCCTTGAGGCCTATATTTCCACCAGCTGCACAGTATCATGACCTCTGTTACTTAGCCATTCTGTTGTTAAGCTCTCTACAACACCGTTGCAAAGCTGACTGTGTGCTGAAGATGCCCAGCACATGCTTTCCCTCCTGGCTCCTCCACTGTGCTAGCAGACGGCAACCGTTCGTGCTCTACTCACTCTGCTGCTGGGCAGCCGAGAGCAAGCTCCGAAGAGGGTGCATTCAAATGGACCTTTAG
>NW_026892710.1:5000-37500 GCF_033815535.1 Pezoporus flaviventris | reverse complement strand
AGCCGAGAGCAAGCTCCGAAGAGGGTGCATTCAAATGGACCTTTAGGTATGAAAGCGAGGAGCGACAGCAATGATGGTGACACCGTTGCAAAGCTGACTGTGTGCTGAAGATGCCCAGCACATGCTTTCCTTCCTGGCTCTTCGGCTCTGGGAGCAGAGGCCAGACGTTCGTGCGCTACTGACTGTGCCGCTGGACAGCCAAGAGTAATGAGCGGAGAAGGTGGATTCAAATGAACTTCTAGGTATGAAAGTGAAAAGCGTCAGCAATGATGGAGGCACTGTTGCAAAGCTGACTGTGTGCAGAAGATTCAGAGCACCAGCTTTCCCTACTGGCTCTTCGATTGTGGGAGCAGACGGCAACTGTTCGTGCTCTACTCACTGTGCTGCTGGGCAGCCGAGAGCAAGCTCCGAAGAGGGTGCATTCAAATGGACCTTTAGGTATGAAAGCGAGGAGCGACAGCAATGATGGTGACACCGTTGCAAAGCTGACTGTGTGCTGAAGATGCCCAGCACATGCTTTCCCTCCTGGCTTTTCGACTGTGGGAGCAGACGGCGACCGTTCGTGCTCTACTCACTGTGCTGCTGGGCAGCCGAGAGCAAGCTCCGAAGAGGGTGCATTCAAATGGACGTTTAGGTATGAAAGCGAGGAGCGACAGCAATGATGGTGACACCGTTGCAAAGCTGACTGTGTGCTGAAGATGCCCAGCACGTGCTTTCCCTCCTGGCTCTTCGGCTCTGGGAGCAGAGGCCAGACGTTCGTGCACTAATCGCTGAGCTACTGGGCAGCTGAGAAGCAGCTTTGGAGAGGTTGCATTCAAATGTACTTTTAGGTATGAAACCGAGGCGTGACAGCAATAATGGTGACAGCATTGCAAAGCTGACTGTGTGCTGAAGATGCGCAGCACATGCTTTCCCTCCTGGCTTTTCGACTGTGGGAGCAGACGACAACCGTTCGTGCTCTACTCACTGTGCTGCTGGGCAGCCGAGAGCAAGCTGTGAAGAGGGTGCATTCAAATGGACCTTTAGGTATGATACCGAGGAGCGACAGCAATGATGGTGACACCGTTGCAAAGCTGACTGTGTGCTGAAGATGCCCAGCACATGCTTTCCCTCCTGGCTCTTCGGATCTGGGAGCAGAAGCCAGACGTTCGTGCACTAATCACTCTTCCCTGGGCAGCCGAGAACAAGCTTCGGAGAGGTTGCACTCAAATGGACTTTTAAGTATGAAACCGAGGAGCGACAGCAACGATGGTGACGCCGTTGCAAAGCTGACTGTGTGCTGAAGATGCCCAGCACATGTTTTCCATCCTGGCTCTGCGGCTCTAAGAGCAGAGGCCAGACGTTCATGCACTAATCACTGTGCCCCTGGGCAGCCGAGAACAAGCTTTGGAGACGTTGCATTCAAATGGACTTTTACATATGAAACCGAGGAGCGACAGCAATGATGGTGACACCGTTGCAAAGCTGACTGTGTGCTGAAGATGCCCAGCACATGCTTTCCCTCCGGGCTCTTCGGCTCTGGGAGCAGAGGCCAGACGTTCATGCTCTACTGACTGTGCTGCTGGGCAGCCAAGAGCAACGAGCAGAAAAGTTGGATTCAAATGAACTTCTAGGTATGAAAGTGAGGAGCGACAGCAATGATGGACGCACTGTTGCAAAGCTGACTGTGTGCAGAAGATTCAGAGCACCAGCTTTCCCTCCTGGCTCTTCGATTGTGGGAGCAGACGGCAACTGTTCGTGCTCTACTCACTGTACTGCTGGGCAGCCGAGAGCAAGCTCCGAAGAGGGTGCATTCAAATGGACCTTTAGGTATGACACCGAGGAGCGACAGCTATGATGGTGACACCGTGTTGGAGTCGCGGGAGACAAGCCTCATGCTCTCATGGTCAGCAAGTCTCGTTTATTTAGCAAGATACAACCCTTTTTATAGCCTGCAGTGTTAGATACATTTCCTGGTAGGATACAGCAAAATCATTGGTCAGCCCGTGCTGACGCAGGGGCCTCCCAAGCAACCGTGACCGCCTCCTGCTTCAACATGCCTCGACATGTCCCAGCTTGTCCCAGCTTGCCCAAGCATTACCGTTGCGCCATCTCAGCAAGATGGCGCTATCTCAGCAAGATGTACATCCCGTTTCTTGAGCAACTCAGGGTGAACATTAACCACAAAACTACCGTAGCCTTGAGGCCTATATTTCCACCAGCTGCACAGTATCATGACCTCTGTTACTTAGCCATTCTGTTGTTAAGCTCTCTACAACACCGTTGCAAAGCTGACTGTGTGCTGAAGATGCCCAGCACATGCTTTCCCTCCTGGCTCCTCCACTGTGCTAGAAGACGGCAACCGTTCGTGCTCTACTCACTGTGCTACTGGGCAGCCGAGAGCAAGCTCCGAAGAGGGTGCATTCAAATGGACCTTTAGGTATGAAAGCGAGGAGCGACAGCAATGATGGTGACACCGTTGCAAAGCTGACTGTGTGCTGAAGATGCCCAGCACATGCTTTCCCTCCTGGCTCTTCGATTGTGGGAGCAGACGGCAACCGTTCGTGCTCTACTCACTGTGCTGCTGGGCAGCCGAGAGCAAGCTCCGAAGAGAGTGCTTTCAAATGGACGTTTAGGTATGAAAGCGAGGAGCGACAGCAATAATGGTGACAGCATTGCAAAGCTGACTGTGTGCTGAAGATGCCCAGCACATGCTTTCCCTCCTGGCTCTTCGGCTCTGGGAGCAGAGGCCAGACGTTCGTGCACTAATCCCTGAGCTACTGGGCAGCTGAGAAGCAGCTTTGGAGAGGTTGCATTCAAATGTACTTTTAGGTATGAAACCGAGGAGTGACATCAATAATGGTGACAGCATTGCAAAGCTGAATGTGTGCTGAAGATGCGCAGCACATGCTTTCCCTCCTGGCTCTTCGACTGTGGGAGCTGACGACAACCGTTCGTGCTCTACTCACTGTGCTGCTGGGCAGCCGAGAGCAAGCTCTGAAGAGGGTGCATTCAAATGGACCTTTAGGTATGAAAGCGAGGAGCGACAGCAATGATGGTGACACCGTTGCAAAGCTGACTGTGTGCTGAAGATGCCCAGCACATGCTTTCCCTCCTGGCTCTTCGGATCTGGGAGCAGAAGCCAGACGTTCGTGCACTAATCGCTCTGCCCCTGGGCAGCCGAGAACAAGCTTCGGAGCGGTTGCTCTCAAATGGACGTTTAAGTATGAAACCGAAGAGCGACAGCAATGATGGTGACACCGTTGCAAAGCCAACTGTGTGCTGAAGATGCCCAGCACATGTTTTCCATCCTGGCTCTTCGGCTCTAAGAGCCCAGGCCAGACGTTCATGCACTAATCACTGTGCCCCTGGGCAGCCGAGAACAAGCTTTGGAGACGTTGCATTCAAATGGACTTTTACATATGAAACCGAGGAGCGACAGCAATGATGGTGACACCGTTGCAAAGCTGACTGTGTGCTGAAGATGCCCAGCACATGCTTTCCTTCCTGGCTCTTCGGCTCTGGGAGCAGAGGCCAGACGTTCGTGCGCTACTGACTGTGCCGCTGGACAGCCAAGAGTAATGAGCGGAGAAGGTGGATTCAAATGAACTTCTAGGTATGAAAGTGAAAAGCATCAGCAATGATGGAGGCACTGTTGCAAAGCTGACTGTGTGCAGAAGATTCAGAGCACCAGCTTTCCCTACTGGCTCTTCGATTGTGGGAGCAGACGGCAACTGTTCGTGCTCTACTCACTGTGCTGCAGGGCAGCCGAGAGCAAGCTCCGAAGAGGGTGCATTCAAATGGACCTTTAGGTATGACACCGAGGAGCGACAGCAATGATGGTGACACCGTTGCAAAGCTGACTGTGTGCTGAAGATGCCCAGCACATGCTTTCCCTCCTGGCTTTTCGACTGTGGGAGCAGACGGCAACCGTTCGTGCTCTACTCACTGTGCTGCTGGGCAGCCGAGAGCAAGCTCCGAAGAGGGTGCATTCAAATGGACGTTTAGGTATGAAAGCGAGGAGCGACAGCAATGATGGTGACACCGTTGCAAAGCTGACTGTGTGCTGAAGATGCCCAGCACATGCTTTCCCTCCTGGCTCTTCGGCTCTGGGAGCAGAGGCCAGACGTTCGTGCACTAATCGCTGAGCTACTGGGCAGCTGAGAAGCAGCTTTGGAGAGGTTGCATTCAAATGTACTTTTAGGTATGAAACCGAGGCGTGACAGCAATAATGGTGACAGCATTGCAAAGCTGACTGTGTGCTGAAGATGCGCAGCACATGCTTTCCCTCCTGGCTCTTCGACTGTGGGAGCAGACGACAACCGTTCGTGCTCTACTCACTGTGCTGCTGGGCAGCCGAGAGCAAGCTGTGAATAGGGTGCATTCAAATGGACCTTTAGGTATGAAAGCGAGGAGCGACAGCAATGATGGTGACACCGTTGCAAAGCTGACTGTGTGCTGAAGATGCCCAGCACATGCTTTCCCTCCTGGCTCTTCGGATCTGGGAGCAGAAGCCAGACGTTCGTGAACTAATCACTCTTCCCTGGGCAGCCGAGAACAAGCTTCGGAGAGGTTGCACTCAAATGGACTTTTAAGTATGAAACCGAGGAGCGACAGCAATGATGGTGACGCCGTTGCAAAGCTGACTGTGTGCTGAAGATGCCCAGCACATGCTTTCCCTCCTGGCTCTTCGGCTCTGGGAGCAGAGGCCAGACGTTCGTGCACTAATCGCTGTGCTACTGGGCAGCTGAGAAGCAGCTTTGGAGAGGTAGCATTCAAATGTACTTTTAGGTATGAAACCGAGGAGTGACAGCAATAATGGTGACAGCATTGCAAAGCTGACTGTGTGCTGAAGATACGCCGCACATGCTTTCCCTCCTGGCTCTTCGACTGTGGGAGCATAGGGCAACCCTAACCCTAACCCTAACCCTAACCCTAACCCTAACCCAACCCTAACCCTAACCCTAACCCTACCCCTAACCCTAACCCTACCCCTAACCCTAACCATAACCCTAACCCTAACCCTAACCCCTAACCCTAACCCTAACCCTAACACTAACCCCTAACCCTAACCCTAACCCTAACCCCTAACCCTAACCCCTAACCCTAACCCTAACCCTAACCCTAACCCTAAGCTTTCACCAGCTTTCCCTCCTGGCTCTTCAATTGTGGGAGCAGACGGCAACTGTTCGTGCTCTACTCACTGTGCAGCTGGGCAGCCGAGAGCAAGCTCCGAAGAGGGTGCATTCAAATGGACCTTTAGGTATGAAAGCGAGGAGCAACAGCAATGATGGTGACACCGTTGCAAAGCTGACTGTGTGCTGAAGATGCCCAGCACATGCTTTCCCTCCTGGCTCTTCGGATCTGGGAGCAGAAGCCAGACGTTCGTGCACTAATCGTTCTGCCCCTGGGCAGCCGAGAACAAGCTTCGGAGAGGTTGCACTCAAATGGACTTTTAAGAATGAAACCGAGGAGCGACAGCAATGGTGGTGACACCGTTGCAAAGCTGACTGTGTGCTGAAGATGCCCAGCACATGCTTTCCCTCCTGTCTCTTCGGCTCTGGGAGCAGAGGCCAGACGTTCGTGCTCTAATCGCTGTGCTACTTGGCAGCTCAGAGCAAGCTCCGTAGAGGTTGCATTCGAGTGGACTTTTAGGTATGAAACCGAGGAGCGACAGCAATGATGGTGACACCGTTGCAAAGCTAACTGTGTGCTGAAGATGCCCAGCACATGCTTTCCCTCCTGGCTCTTCGACTGTGGGAGCAGACGGCAACCGTTCGTGCTCTACTCACTGTGCTGCTGGGCAGCCGAGAGCAAGCTCCGAAGAGGGTGCATTCAAATGGACCTTTAGGTATGAAAGCGAGGAGCGACAGCAATGATGGTGACACCGTTGCAAAGCTGACTGTGTGCTGTAGATGCCCAGCACATGCTTTCCCTCCTGGCTCTTCGGCTCTGAGAGCAGAGGACAGACGTTCGTGCTCTACTGACTGTGCTGCTGGGCAGCCAAGAGCAACGAGCAGAGAAGTTCGATCCAAATGAACTTCTCGGTATGAAAGTGAGGAGCGACAGCAATGATGGAGGCACTGTTGCAAAGCTGACTGTGTGCAGAAGATTCAGAGCACCAGCTTTCCCTCCTGGCTCTTCGACTGTGGGAGCAGACGGCAACTGTTCGTGCTCTACTCACTGTGCTGCTGGGCAGCCGAGAGCAAGCTCCGAAGAGGGTGCATTCAAATGCACATTTAGGTATGAAAGCGAGGAGCGACAGCAATGATGGTGACACCATTGCAAAGCTGACTGTGTGCTGAAGATGCCCAGCACATGCTTTCCATCCTGGCTCCTCCACTGTGCTAGCAGACGGCAACCGTTCGTGCTCTACTCACTGTGCTGCTGGGCAACCGAGAGCAAGCTCCGAAGAGGGTGCATTCAAATGGACCTTTAGGTATGAAAGCGAGGAGCGACAGCAATGATGGTGACACCGTTGCAAAGCTGACTGTGTGCTGAAGATGCCCAGCACATGCTTTCCCTCCCGGCTCTTCGGATCTGGGAGCAGAAGCCAAAAGTTCGTGCACTAATTGCTGTCCTACTGGGCAGCTGAGAAGCAGCTTTGGAGATTTTGCATTCAAATGTACTTTTAGGTATGAAACCGAGGAGTGACAGCAATAATGGTGACAGCATTGCAAAGCTGACTGTGTGCTGAAGATACCCCGCACATGCTTTCCCTCCTAGCTCTTCGACTGTGGGAGCAGACGGCAACCCTAACCCTAACCCTAACCCTAACCCTATCCCTAACACTAACCCAACCCTAACCCTAGCCCTAACCCTAAGCCTACCCCTAACCCTAACCCTAACCCTAAACCTAACCATAACCCTAACCCTATCCCTAACCCCTAACCCTAACCCTACCCCTAACCCTAACCCTAACCCTAACCCTAAGCCCTAACCCTAACCCCTAACGCTATCCCTAACCCTAACCCTGACCCTAACCCTAACCTTTCACCAGCTTTCACTCCTGGCTCTTCGATTGTGGGAGCAGACGGCAACTGTTCGTGCTCTACTCACTGTGCAGCTGGGCAGCCGAGAGCAAGCTCCGAAGAGGGTGCATTCAAATGGACCTTTAGGTATGAAAGCGAGGAGCGACAGCAATGATGATGACACCGTTGCAAAGCTGACTGTGTGCTGAAGATGCCCAGCACATGCTTTCCCTCCTGGCTCTTCGGATCTGGGAGCAGAAGCCAGACGTTCGTGCACTAATCGTTCTGCCCCTGGGCAGCCGAGAACAAGCTTCGGAGAGGTTGCACTCAAATGGACTTTTAAGTATGAAACCGAGGAGCGACAGCAATGATGGTGACACCGTTGCAAAGCTGACTGTGTGCTGAAGATGCCCAGCACATGCTTTCCCTCCAGGCTCTTCGGCTCTGGGAGCAGAGGCCAGACGTTCATGCTCTACTGACTGTGCTGCTGGGCAGCCAAGAGCAACGAGCAGAGAAGTTGGATTCAAATGAACTTCTAGGTATGAAAGTGAGGAGCGACAGCAATAATGGATGTACTGGGTCAAAGCTGACTGTGTGCAGAAGATTCAGAGCACCAGCTTTCCCTCCTGGCTCTTCAGCTCTGAGAGCAGAGGCCAGAAGTTCGTGCTCTACTCACTGTGCAGCTGGGCAGCCGAGAGGAAGCTCCGAAGAGGGTGCATTCAAATGGACCTTTAGGTATGACACCGACGAGCGACAGCAATGATGGTGACACCGTTGCAAAGGTGACTGTGTGCTGAAGATGCCCAGCACATGCTTTCCCTCCTGGCTCTTCGGCTCTGGCAGCAGACGGCAACCGTTCGTGCTCTACTCACTGTGCTGCTCGGCAGCCGAGAGAAAGCTCCGAAGAGGGTGCATTCAAATGGACCTTTAGGTATGAAAGCGAGGAGCGACAGCAATGATGGTGACACCGTTGGAAAGCTGACTGTGTGCTGAAGATGCCCAGCACATGCTTTCCTTCCTGGCTCTTCGGCTCTGGGAGCAGAGGCCAGACGTTCGTGCTCTACTGACTGTGCCGCTGGACAGCCAAGAGCAATGAGCGGAGAAGGTGGATTCAAATGAACTTCTAGGTATGAAAGTGAAAAGCGTCAGCAATGATGGAGGCACTGTTGCAAAGCTGACTGTGTGCTGAAGATGCCCAGCACATGCTTTCCCTCCTGGCTCTTTGGCTCTGGCAACAGACGGCAACCGTTCGTGCTCTACTCACGGTGCAGCTCGGCAGCTGAGAGAAAGCTCGAAGAGGGTGCATTCAAATGGACCTTTAGGTAAGAAAGCGAGGAGCGACAGCAATGATGGTGACAGCATTGCAAAGCTGAGTGTGTGCTGAAGATGCCCAGCACATGCTTTCCCTCCTGGCTCTTCTGCACTGGGAGCAGTTGCCAGACGTTCGTGCACTAATCGCTGAGCTACTGGGCAGCTGAGAAGCAGCTTTGGAGAGGTTGCATTCAAATGTACTTTTAGGAATGAAACCGAGGAGTGACAGCAATAATGGTGACAGCATTGAAAAGCTGACTGTGTGCTGAAGATGCCCAGCACATGCTTTCCTTCCTGGCTCTTCGGCTCTGGGAGCAGAGGCCAGACGTTCGTGCTCTGCTGACTGTGCCGCTGGACAGCCAAGAGCAAAGAGCGGAGAAGGTGGATAAATGAACTTCTAGGTATGAAAGCGAAAAGCGTCAGCAATGATGGAGGCACTGTTGCAAAGCTGACTGTGTGCTGAAGATGCCCAACACATGCTTTCCCTCCTGGCTCCTCCACTGTGCTAGCAGACGGCAACCGTTCGTGCTCTACTCACTGTGCTGCTGGGCAGCCGAGAGCAAGCTCCGAAGAGGGTGCATTCAAATGGACCTTTAGGTATGAAAGCGAGGAGCGACAGCAATGATGGTGACACCGTTGCAAAGCTGACGGTGTGCTGAAGATGCCCAGCATATCCTTTCCCTCCCGGCTCTTCGGATCTGGGAGCAGAAGCCAGAAGTTCGTGCACTAATCGCTGTGCTACTGGGCAGCTGAGAAGCAGCTTTGGAGAGGTTGCATTCAAATAGACTTTTAGGTATGAAAGCGAGGAGTGACAGCAATAATGGTGACAGCATTGTAAAGCTGACTGTGAGGTGAAGATGCCCCGCACATGCTTTCCCTCCTGGCTCTTCGACTGTGGAACAGACGGCAACCCTAACCCTAACCCTAACCCTAACCCCTAACCCTAACCCTAACCCCTAACCCGTAACCCTAACCCTAACCCTAAACCTAACCATAACCCTAACCCTAACCCTAACCCCTAACCCTAACCCTAACCCTAACCCCTAACCCGAACCCTAACACCTAACCCCTAACCCTAACCCTAACCCCTAACCCCTAACCCTAACCCTAACCCTAACCCCTAACCCTAACCCTAACCCTAACACTAACCCTAACCCTAATCTTTCACCAACTTTCCCTCCTGGCTCTTCGATTGTGGGAGCAGACAGCAACTGTTCGTGCTCTACTCACTGTGCAGCTGGGCAGCCGAGAGCAAGCTCCGAAGAGGGTGCATTCAAATGGACCTTTAGGTATGAAAGCGAGGAGCGACAGCAATGATGGTGACACCGTTGCAAAGCTGACTGTGTGCTGAAGATGCCCAGCACATGCTTTCCCTCCGAGCTCTTCGGCTGTGGGAGCAGAGGCCAGAAGTTCGTGTTTTATTCGCTGTGCTACTTGGCAGCTCAGAGCAAGCTCCGTAGAGGTTGCATTCGAGTGGACTTTTAGGTATGAAACCGAGGAGCGACAGCAATGATGGTGACACCGTTGCAAAGCTAACTGTGTGCTGAAGATGCCCAGCACATGCTTTCCCTCCTGGCTCTTCGACTGTGGGAGCAGACAGCAACCGTTCGTGCTCTACTCACTGTGGTGCTGGGCATCCGAGAGCAAGCTCCGAAGAGGGTGCATTCAAATGGACCTTTAGGTATGAAAGCGAGGAGCGACAGCAATGATGGTGACACCGTTGCAAAGCTGACTGTGTGCTGAAGATGCCCAGCACATGCTTTCCTTCCTGGCTCTTCGGCTCTGGGAGCAGAGGCCAGACGTTCGTGCGCTACTGACTGTGCCGCTGGACAGCCAAGAGTAATGAGCGGAGAAGGTGGATTCAAATGAACTTCTAGGTATGAAAGTGAAAAGCGTCAGCAATGATGGAGGCACTGTTGCAAAGCTGACTGTGTGCAGAAGATTCAGAGCACCAGCTTTCCCTACTGGCTCTTCGATTGTGGGAGCAGACGGCAACTGTTCGTGCTCTACTCACTGTGCTGCCGGGCAGCCGAGAGCAAGCTCCGAAGAGGGTGCATTCAAATGGACCTTTAGGTATGAAAGCGAGGAGCGACAGCAATGATGGTGACACCGTTGCAAAGCTGACTGTGTGCTGAAGATGCCCAGCACATGCTTTCCCTCCTGGCTCTTCGGCTCTGGGAGCAGAGGCCAGACGTTCGTGCACTAATCGCTGAGCTACTGGGCAGCTGAGAAGCAGCTTTGGAGAGGTTGCATTCAAATGTACTTTTAGGTATGAAACCGAGGCGTGACAGCAATAATGGTGACAGCATTGCAAAGCTGACTGTGTGCTGAAGATGCGCAGCACATGCTTTCCCTCCTGGCTCTTCGACTGTGGGAGCAGACGACAACCGTTCGTGCTCTACTCACTGTGCTGCTGGGCAGCCGAGAGCAAGCTGTGAATAGGGTGCATTCAAATTGACCTTTAGGTATGACACCGAGGAGCGACAGCAATGATGGTGACACCGTTGCAAAGCTGACTGTGTGCTGAAGATGCCCAGCACATGCTTTCCCTCCTGGCTCTTCGGATCTGGGAGCAGAAGCCAGACGTTCGTGCACTAATCACTCTTCCCTGGGCAGCCGAGAACAAGCTTCGGAGAGGTTGCACTCAAATGGACTTTTAAGTATGAAACCGAGGAGCGACAGCAATGATGGTGACGCAGTTGCAAAGCTGACTGTGTGCTGAAGATGCCCAGCACATGTTTTCCATCCTGGCTCTGCGGCTCTAAGAGCAGAGGCCAGACGTTCATGCACTAATCACTGTGCCCCTGGGCAGCCGAGAACAAGCTTTGGAGACGTTGCATTCAAATGGACTTTTACAAATGAAACCGAGGAGCGACAGCAATGATGGTGACACCGTTGCAAAGCTGACTGTGTGCTGAAGATGCCCAGAACATGCTTTCCCTCCTGGCTCTTCCACTGTGCTAGCAGACGCAACCGTTCGTGCTCTACTCACTGTGCTGCTGGGCAGCCGAGAGCAAGCTCCGAAGAGGGTGCATTCAAATGGACCTTTAGGTATGAAAGCGAGGAGCGACAGCAATGATGGTGACACCGTTGCAAAGCTGACGGTGTGCTGAAGATGCCCAGCATACCCTTTCCCTCCCGGCTCTTCGGATCTGGGAGCAGAAGCCAGAAGTTCGTGCACTAATCGCTGTGCTACTGGGCAGCTGAGAAACAGCTTTGGAGAGGTTGCATTCAAATAGACTTTTAGGTATGAAAGCGAGGAGTGACAGCAATAATGGTGACAGCATTGCAAAGCTGACTGTGAGGTGAAGATGCCCCGCACATGCTTTCCCTCCTGGCTCTTCGACTGTGGAACAGACGGCAACCCTAAACCTAACCCTAACCCTAACCCCTAACCCTAACCCTAACCCCTAACCCGTAACCCTAACCCTAACCCTAAACCTAACCATAACCCTAACCCTAACCCTAACCCCTAACCCTAACCCTAACCCTAACCCCTAACCCGAACCCCTAACCCGAACCCTAACCCCTAACCCCTAACCCTAACCCTAACCCTAACCCTAACCCTAACCCCTAACCCTAACCCTAACCCTAACCCTAACCCTAACCCTAATCTTTCACCAACTTTCCCTCCTGGCTCTTCGATTGTGGGAGCAGACAGCAACTGTTCGTGCTCTACTCACTGTGCAGCTGGGCAGCCGAGAGCAAGCTCCGAAGAGGGTGCATTCAAATGGACCTTTAGGTATGAAAGCGAGGAGCGACAGCAATGATGGTGACACCGTTGCAAAGCTGACTGTGTGCTGAAGATGCCCAGCACATGCTTTCCCTCCGAGCTCTTCGGCTGTGGGAGCAGAGGCCAGACGTTCGTGCTCTATTCGCTGTGCTACTTGGCAGCTCAGAGCAAGCTCCGTAGAGGTTGCATTCGAGTGGACTTTTAGGTATGAAACCGAGGAGCGACAGCAATGATGGTGACACCGTTGCAAAGCTAACTGTGTGCTGAAGATGCCCAGCACATGCTTTCCCTCCTGGCTCTTCGACTGTGGGAGCAGACAGCAACCGTTCGTGCTCTACTCACTGTGGTGCTGGGCATCCGAGAGCAAGCTCCGAAGAGGGTGCATTCAAATGGACCTTTAGGTATGAAAGCGAGGAGCGACAGCAATGATGGTGACACCGTTGCAAAGCTGACTGTGTGCTGAAGATGCCCAGCACATGCTTTCCTTCCTGGCTCTTCGGCTCTGGGAGCAGAGGCCAGACGTTCGTGCGCTACTGACTGTGCCGCTGGACAGCCAAGAGTAATGAGCGGAGAAGGTGGATTCAAATGAACTTCTAGGTATGAAAGTGAAAAGCGTCAGCAATGATGGAGGCACTGTTGCAAAGCTGACTGTGTGCAGAAGATTCAGAGCACCAGCTTTCCCTACTGGCTCTTCGATTGTGGGAGCAGACGGCAACTGTTCGTGCTCTACTCACTGTGCTGCCGGGCAGCCGAGAGCAAGCTCCGAAGAGGGTGCATTCAAATGGACCTTTAGGTATGAAAGCGAGGAGCGACAGCAATGATGGTGACACCGTTGCAAAGCTGACTGTGTGCTGAAGATGCCCAGCACATGCTTTCCCTCCTGGCTTTTCGACTGTGGGAGCAGACGGCAACCGTTCGTGCTCTACTCACTGTGCTGCTGGGCAGCCGAGAGCAAGCTCCGAAGAGGGTGCATTCAAATGGACGTTTAGGTATGAAAGCGAGGAGCGACAGCAATGATGGTGACACCGTTGCAATGCTGACTGTGTGCTGAAGATGCCCAGCACATGCTTTCCCTCCTGGCTCTTCGGCTCTGGGAGCAGAGGCCAGACGTTCGTGCACTAATCGCTGAGCTACTGGGCAGCTGAGAAGCAGCTTTGGAGAGGTTGCATTCAAATGTACTTTTAGGTATGAAACCGAGGCGTGACAGCAATAATGGTGACAGCATTGCAAAGCTGACTGTGTGCTGAAGATGCGCAGCACATGCTTTCCCTCCTGGCTCTTCGACTGTGGGAGCAGACGACAACCGTTCGTGCTCTACTCACTGTGCTGCTGGGCAGCCGAGAGCAAGCTGTGAATAGGGTGCATTCAAATTGACCTTTAGGTATGACACCGAGGAGCGACAGCAATGATGGTGACACCGTTGCAAAGCTGACTGTGTGCTGAAGATGCCCAGCACATGCTTTCCCTCCTGGCTCTTCGGCAATGGGAGCAGAGGCCAGACGTTCGTGCTCTAATCGCTGTGCTACTTGGCAGCTCAGAGCAAGCTCCGTAGAGGTTGCATTCGAGTGGACTTTTAGGTATGAAAGCGAGGAGCGACAGCAATGATGGTGACACCGTTGCAAAGCTAACTGTGTGCTGAAGATGCCCAGCACATGCTTTCCCTCCTGGCTCTTCGACTGTGGGAGCAGACGGCAACCGTTCGTGCTCTACTCACTGTGCTGCTGGGCAGCCGAGAGCAAGCTCCGAAGAGATTGCATTCAAATGGACCTTTAGGTATGAAAGTGAGGAGCGACAGCAATGATGGTGACACCGTTGCAAAGCTGACTGTGTGCCAAAGATGCCCAGCACATGCTTTCCCTCCTGGCTCTTCGGCTCTGAGAGCAGAGGACAGACGTTCTTGCTCTACTGACTGTGCTGCTCGGAAGCCAAGAGCAACGAGCAGAGAAGCTGGATTCAAATGAACTTCTCGGTATGAAAGTGAGGAGCGACAGCAATGATGGAGGCACTGTTGCAAAGCTGACTGTGTGCAGAAGATTCAGAGCACCAGCTTTACCTCCTGGCTCTTCGACTGTGGGAGCAGACGGCAACTGTTCGTGCTCTACTCACTGTGCTGCTGGGCAGCCGAGAGCAAGCTCCGAAGGGGTGCATTCAAATGGACCTTTAGGTATGAAAGCGAGGAGCGACAGCAATGATGGTGACACCGTTGCAAAGCTGACTGTGTGCTGAAGATGCCCCGCACATGCTTTCCCTCCTGGCTCTTCGACTGTGGGAGCAGACGGCAACCCTAAACCTATCCCTAACCCTACCCCTAACCCTAACCCTAAGCCTAAACCTAACCATAACCCTAACCCTATACCTAACCCCTAACCCTAACCCTACCCCTAACCCAAACCCTAACTCTAACCCTAACCCTAACCCTAACCCCTAGCCCTAACCCCTAACCCTAACCCTAACCCTAACCCTAAGCTTTCACCAGCTTTCCCTCCTGGCTCTTCGACTGTGGGAGCAGACGGCAACTGTTCGTGCTCTACTCACTGTGCTGCTGGGCAGCCGAGAGCAAGCTCCGAAGAGGGTGCATTCAAATGGACCTTTAGGTATGAAAGCGAGGAGCGACAGCAATGATGGTGACACCGTTGCAAAGCTGACTGTGTGCTGAAGATGCCCAGCACATGCTTTCCCTCCTGGCTCCTCCACTGTGCTAGCAGACGGCAACCGTACGTGCTCTACTCACTGTGCTGCTGGGCAGCCGAGAGCAAGCTCCGAAGAGGGTGCATTCAAATGGACCTTTAGGTATGAAAGCGAGGAGCGACAGCAATGATGGTGACACCGTTGCAAAGCTGACGGTGTGCTGAAGATGCCCAGCATACCCTTTCCCTCCCGGCTCTGCGGATCTGGGAGCAGAAGCCAGAAGTTCGTGCACTAATCGCTGTGCTACTGGGCAGCTGAGAAACAGCTTTGGAGAGGTTGCATTCAAATAGACTTTTAGGTATGAAAGCGAGGAGTGACAGCAATAATGGTGACAGCATTGCAAAGCTGACTGTGAGGTGAAGATGCCCCGCACATGCTTTCCCTCCTGGCTCTTCGACTGTGGAACAGACGGCAACCCTAACCCTAACCCTAACCCTAACCCCTAAACCTAACCCTAACCCCTAACCCGTAACCCTAACCCTAACCCTAAACCTAACCATAACCCTAACCCTAACCCTAACCCCTAACCCTAACCCTAACCCTAACCCCTAACCCTAACCCCTAACCCGAACCCTAACCCCTAACCCCTAACCCTAACCCTAACCCTAACCCTAACCCTAACCCCTAACCCTAACCCTAACCCTAACCCTAACCCTAATCTTTCACCAACTTTCCCTCCTGGCTCTTCGATTGTGGGAGCAGACAGCAACTGTTCGTGCTCTACTCACTGTGCAGCTGGGCAGCCGAGAGCAAGCTCCGAAGAGGGTGCATTCAAATGGACCTTTAGGTATGAAAGCGAGGAGCGACAGCAATGATGGTGACACCGTTGCAAAGCTGACTGTGTGCTGAAGATGCCCAGCACATGCTTTCCCTCCGAGCTCTTCGGCTGTGGGAGCAGAGGCCAGACGTTCGTGCTCTATTCGCTGTGCTACTTGGCAGCTCAGAGCAAGCTCCGTAGAGGTTGCATTCGAGTGGACTTTTAGGTATGAAACCGAGGAGCGACAGCAATGATGGTGACACCGTTGCAAAGCTAACTGTGTGCTGAAGATGCCCAGCACATGCTTTCCCTCCTGGCTCTTCGACTGTGGGAGCAGACAGCAACCGTTCGTGCTCTACTCACTGTGGTGCTGGGCATCCGAGAGCAAGCTCCGAAGAGGGTGCATTCAAATGGACCTTTAGGTATGAAAGCGAGGAGCGACAGCAATGATGGTGACACCGTTGCAAAGCTGACTGTGTGCTGAAGATGCCCAGCACATGCTTTCCTTCCTGGCTCTTCGGCTCTGGGAGCAGAGGCCAGACGTTCGTGCGCTACTGACTGTGCCGCTGGACAGCCAAGAGTAATGAGCGGAGAAGGTGGATTCAAATGAACTTCTAGGTATGAAAGTGAAAAGCGTAAGCAATGATGGAGGCACTGTTGCAAAGCTGACTGTGTGCAGAAGATTCAGAGCACCAGCTTTCCCTCCTGGCTCTTCGACTGTGGGAGCAGACGGCAACTGTTTGTGCTCTACTCACTGTGCAGCTGGGCAGCCGAGAGCAAGCTCCGAAGAGGGTGCATTCAAATGGACCTTTAGGTATGAAAGCGAGGAGTGACAGCAATGATGGTGACACCGTTGCAAAGCTGACTGTGTGCTGAAGATGCCCAGCACATGCTTTCCCTCCTGGCTCTTCGGATCTGGGAGCAGAAGCCAGACGTTCGTGCACTAATCGTTCTGCCCCTGGGCAGCTGAGAAGCAGCTTTGGAGAGGTTGCATTCAAATGTACTTTTAGGTATGAAACCGAGGAGTGACAGCAATAATGGTGACAGCATTGCAAAGCTGACTGTGTGCTGAAGATGCCCCGCACATGCTTTCCCTCCTGGCTCTTCGACTGTGGGAGCAGACGGCAACCCTAACCCTAACCCCTAACCCTAACCCTAACCCTAACCCTAACCCTAAACTTAATCTTTCACCAGCTTTCCCTCCTGGCTCTTCGATTGTGGGAGCAGACGGCAACTGTTCGTGCTCTACTCACTGTGCAGCTGGGCAGCCGAGAGCAAGCTATGAAGAGGGGGCATTCAAATGGACCTTTAGGTATGAAAGCGAGGAGCGACAGCAATGATGGTGACACCGTTGCAAAGCTGACTGTGTGCTGAAGATGCCCAGCACATGCTTTCCCTCCTGGCTCTTCGGCTCTGAGAGCAGAGGCCAGACGTTCGTGCTCTACTGACTGTGCTGCTGGGCAGCCAAGAGCAACGAGCACAGAAGTTGGATTCAAATGAACTTCTCGGTATGAAAGTGAGGAGCGACAGCAATGATGGAGACACTGTTGCAAAGCTGACTGTGTGCAGAAGATTCAGAGCACCAGCTTTCCCTCCTGGCTCTTCGACTGTGGGAGCAGACGGCAACTGTTCGTGCTCTACTCACTGTGCTGCTGGGCAGCCGAGAGCAAGCTCCGAAGAGGGTGCATTCAAATGGACCTTTAGGGATGAAAGCGAGGAGCGACAGCAATGATGGTGACACCGTTGCAAAGCTGACTATGTGCTGAAGATGCCCAGCACATGCTTTTCCTCCTGGCTCCTCCACTGTGCTAGCAGACGGCAACCGTTCGTGCTCTACTCACTGTGCTGCTGGGCAGCCGAGAGCAAGCTCCGAAGAGATTGCATTCAAATGGACCTTTAGGTATGAAAGCGAGGAGCGACAGCAATGATGGTGACACCGTTGCAAAGCTGACTGTGTGCTGAAGATGCCCAGCACATGCTTTCCCTCCCGGCTCTTCGGCTCTGGGAGCAGAAGCCAGAAGTTTGTGCACTAATCGCTGTCCTACTGGGCAGCTGAGAAGCAGCTTTGGAGATTTTGCATTCAAATGTACTTTTAGGTATGAAACCGAGGAGTGACAGCAATAATGGTGACAGCATTGCAAAGCTGACTGTGTGCTGAAGATGCCCCGCACATGCTTTCCCTCCTGGCTCTTCGACTGTGGGAGCAGACGGCAACCCTAACCCTAACCCTAACCCTAACCCTAACACTAACACAACCCTAACCCTAGCCCTAACCCTAACCCTACCCCTAACCCTAACCCTAACCCTAACCCTAACCCTAACCCTAAGCTTTCCCCAGCTTTCCCTCCTGGCTCTTCGATTGTGGGAGCAGACGGCAACTGTTTGTGCTCTACTCACTGTGCAGCTGGGCAGCCGAGAGCAAGCTCCGAAGAGGGTGCATTCAAATGGACCTTTAGGTATGAAAGCGAGGAGTGACAGCAATGATGGTGACACCGTTGCAAAGCTGACTGTGTGCTGAAGATGCCCAGCACATGCTTTCCCTCCTGGCTCTTCGGATCTGGGAGCAGAAGCCAGACGTTCGTGCACTAATCGTTCTGCCCCTGGGCAGCTGAGAAGCAGCTTTGGAGAGGTTGCATTCAAATGTACTTTTAGGTATGAAACCGAGGAGTGACAGCAATAATGGTGACAGCATTGCAAAGCTGACTGTGTGCTGAAGATGCCCCGCACATGCTTTCCCTCCTGGCTCTTCGACTGTGGGAGCAGACGGCAACCCTAACCCTAACCCCTAACCCTAACCCTAACCCTAACCCTAAACTTAATCTTTCACCAGCTTTCCCTCCTGGCTCTTCGATTGTGGGAGCAGACGGCAACTGTTCGTGCTCTACTCACTGTGCAGCTGGGCAGCCGAGAGCAAGCTCCGAAGAGGGTGCATTCAAATGGACCTTTAGGTATGAAAGCGAGGAGTGACAGCAATGATGGTGACACCGTTGCAAAGCTGACTGTGTGCTGAAGATGCCCAGCACATGCTTTCCCTCCTGGCTCTTCGGATCTGGGAGCAGAAGCCAGACGTTCGTGCACTAATCGTTCTGCCCCTGGGCAGCTGAGAAGCAGCTTTGGAGAGGTTGCATTCAAATGTACTTTTAGGTATGAAACCGAGGAGTGACAGCAATAATGGTGACAGCATTGCAAAGCTGACTGTGTGCTGAAGATGCCCCGCACATGCTTTCCCTCCTGGCTCTTCGACTGTGGGAGCAGACGGCAACCCTAACCCTACCCCTAACCCTAACCCTAACTCTAACCCTAACCCTAACCCTAACCCCTAGCCCTAACCCCTAACCCTAACCCTAACCCCTAGCCCTAACCCCTAACCCTAACCCTAACCCTAACCCTAACCCTAAGCTTTCACCAGCTTTCCCTCCTGGCTCTTCGATTGTGGGAGCAGACGGCAACTGTTCGTGCTCTACTCACTGTGCAGCTGGGCTGCCGAGAGCAAGCTCCGAAGAGGGTGCATTCAAATGGACCTTTAGGTATGAAAGCGAGGAGCGACCGCAATGATGGTGACACCGTTGCAAAGCTGACTGTGTGCTGAAGATGCCCAGCACATGCTTTCCCTCCTGGCTCTTCGGCTCTGAGAGCAGAGGACAGGCTTTAGTGCTCTACTGACTGTGCTGCTGGGCAGCCAAGAGCAACGAGCAGAGAAGTTGGATTCAAATGAACTTCTCGGTATGAAAGTGAGGAGCGACAGCAATGATGGAGGCACTGTTTCAAAGCTGACTGTGTGCAGAAGATTCAGAGCACCAGCTTTCCCTCCTGGCTCTTCGACTGTGGGAACAGACGGCAACTGTCCGTGCTCTACTCACTGTGAGCTGGGTAGCCGAGAGCAAGCTCCAAAGAGGGTGCATTCAAATGGACCTTTAGGTATGAAAGCGAGGAGCGACAGCAATGATGGTGACACCGTTGCAAAGCTGACTGTGTGCTGAAGATGCCCAGCACATGCTTTCCCTCCTGGCTCTTCGGATCTGGGAGCAGAAGCCAGACGTTCGTGCACTAATCGTTCTGCCCCTGGGCAGCCGAGAACAAGCTTCGCAGAGGTTGCACTCAAATGGACTTTTAAGTATGAAACCGGGGAGCGACACCAATGATGGTGACACTGTTGCAAAGCTGACTGTGTGCTGAAGATGCCCAGCACATGCTTTCAATCCTGGCTCTTCGAATGTGGGAGCAGACGGCAACCGTTCGTGCTCTACTCACTGTGCTGCTGGGCAGCCGAGAGCAAGCTCCGAAGAGGGTGCATTCAAATGGACGTTTAGGTATGAAAGCGAGGAGCGACAGCAATGATGGTGACCCCCTTGCAAAGCCGCTTGTGTGCTCAAGAAGCCCAGCGCTAGCTTTCCCTGCTGGTCCTTCTGCTGTGCGAGCAGAATCCACTGTTCATTCTGTGCTGACTGTGTTGCTGCGCAGCAGAGAGCAGGGTCTGGACTGATTCCATTCAAATGCTTTTCCTGTATGAAAGTGAGCAGTGAAAGCAACGATGGAGGCACCAATGTAAAGGGGATTGTGTGCTGAACAGGTCCAGCACCAGCTTTCAATCCTGGCTCTTCTGCTGTGGGAGCAGAGGCCAAACGTTCGTGCTGTACTCACTGTGCTGCTGGGCAGCTGAGAGAGACCAAATGAGAATTTCGATTCAAATGGACTTTTAGGTATGAAACCGAGGAGAGACTGGAATGATGGCGACACCGTTGCAAAGCTGCTTGTGTGCTGAAGAGGCCCAGCACTAGCTTTCCCTGATGATCCTTCTGCCGTATGAGCAGATGCCACTGTTCATTCTGTGGTGTGTTGCTGCCAGCAGGGAGCAGGCTCTGGACTGATTCTATTCAAATGCTTTTCCTGTATGAGTGTTAGCAGTGAAAGCAACGATGGAAGCACCAATGTAAAGGTGATTGTGTGCTGAACAGGTCCAGCACAAGCTTTCAATCCTTGCCCTTCTGCTGTGGGAGCAGGTGCCAAACGTTCGTGCTGTACTCACTGTGCTGCTGGGCAGCTGAGACCACCTGAGAATTTGGATTCAAATGGACTTTTAGGTATGAAACCGAGGAGAGACTGCAATGATGGTGACCCCGTTGCAAAGCTGCTTGTGTGCTGAAGAAGCCCAGCACTAGCTTTCCCTGCTGGTCCTTCTGCTGTGCAAGCAGAATCCACTGTTCATTCTGTGCTGACTGTGTTGCTGCGCAGCAGAGAGCAGGCTCTGGACTGATTCCATTCAAATGCTTTTCCTGTATGAAAGTGAGCAGTGAAAGCAACGATGGAGGCACCAATGTAAAGGGGATTGTGTGCTGAACAGGTCCAGCACCAGCTTTCAATCCTGGCTCTTCTGCTGTGGGAGCAGAGGCCAAACGTTCGTGCTGTACTCACTGTGCTGCTGGGCAGCTGAGAGAGACCAAATGAGAATTTCGATTCAAATGGACTTTTAGGTATGAAACCGAGGAGAGACTGGAATGATGGCGACACCGTTGCAAAGCTGCTTGTGTGCTGAAGAGGCCCAGCACTAGCTTTCCCTGATGATCCTTCTGCCGTATGAGCAGATGCCACTGTTCATTCTGTGGTGTGTTGCTGCCAGCAGGGAGCAGGCTCTGGACTGATTCTATTCAAATGCTTTTCCTGTATGAGTGTTAGCAGTGAAAGCAACGATGGAAGCACCAATGTAAAGGTGATTGTGTGCTGAACAGGTCCAGCACAAGCTTTCAATCCTTGCCCTTCTGCTGTGGGAGCAGGTGCCAAACGTTCGTGCTGTACTCACTGTGCTGCTGGGCAGCTGAGACCACCTGAGAATTTGGATTCAAATGGACTTTTAGGTATGAAACCGAGGAGAGACTGCAATGATGGTGACCCCGTTGCAAAGCTGCTTGTGTGCTGAAGAAGCCCAGCACTAGCTTTCCCTGCTGGTCCTTCTGCTGTGCAAGCAGAATCCACTGTTCATTCTGTGCTGACTGTGTTGCTGCGCAGCAGAGAGCAGGCTCTGGACTGATTCCATTCAAATGCTTTTCCTGTATGAAAGTGAGCAGTGAAAGCAACGATGGAGGCACCAATGTAAAGGGGATTGTGTGCTGAACAGGTCCAGCACCAGCTTTCAATCCTTGCTCTTCTGCTGTGGGAGCAGATGCCAAACGTTCGTGCTGCACTCACTCTGCTGCTGGGCAGCTGAGAGAGACCACCTGAGAATTTGGATTCAAATGGACTTTTAGGTATGAAACCGAGGAGAGACTGCAATGATGGTGACCCCGTTGCAAAGCTGCTTGTGTGCTGAAGAAGCCCAGCACTAGCTTTCCCTGCTGGTCCTTCTGCTGTGCAAGCAGAATCCACTGTTCATTCTGTGCTGACTGTGTTGCTGCACAGCAGAGAGCAGGCTCTGGACTGATTCCATTCAAATGCTTTTCCTGTATGAAAGTGAGCAGTGAAAGCAACGATGGAGGCACCAATGTAAAGGTGATTGTGTGCTGAACAGGTCCAGCACCAGCTTTCAATCCTTGCTCTTCTGCTATGGGAGCAGATGCCAAACGTTCGTGCTGCACTCACTCTGCTGCTGGGCAGCTGAGAGAGACCACCTGAGAATTTGGATTCAAATGGACTTTTAGGTATGAAACCGAGGAGAGACTGCAATGATGGTGACCCCGTTGCAAAGCTGCTTGTGTGCTGAAGAAGCAGAGCACTAGCTTTCCCTGCTGGTCCTTCTGCCGTGTGAGCAGATGCCACTGTTCATTCTGTGCGGTATTGCTG
Organism: Pezoporus flaviventris; assembly: GCF_033815535.1. Classification (NCBI taxonomy): domain Eukaryota; kingdom Metazoa; phylum Chordata; class Aves; order Psittaciformes; family Psittacidae; genus Pezoporus; species Pezoporus flaviventris. Next base: position 15,287 of record NW_026892710.1, on the reverse strand, counting down.
CCAGCAGGGAGCAGGCTCTGGACTGATTCCATTCAAATGCGTTTCCTGTATGAAAGTGAGCAGTGAAAGCAACGATGGAGGCACCAATGAAGATGGTGCTGAAGATGCCCAGCACATGCTTTCCCTCCCGGCTCTTCGGATCTGGGAGCAGAAGCCAGAAGTTCGTGCACTAATCGCTGTGCTACTGGGCAGCTGAGAAGCAGCTTTGGAGAGGTTGCATTCAAATGTACTTTTAGGTATGAAACCGAGGAGTGACAGCAATAATGGTGACAGCATTGCAAAGCTGACTGTGTGCTGAAGATGCCCCGCACATGCTTTCCCTCCTGGCTCGTCGACTGTGGGAGCAGACGGCAACCCTAACCCTAACCCTAACCCTACCCCTAACCCTAACCCTAAGCCTAAACCTAACCATAACCCTAACCCTATACCTAACCCCTAACCCTAACCCTACCCCTAACCCTAACCCTAACCCTAACCCTAACCCTAACCCCTAGCCCTAACCCCTAACCCTAACCCTAACCCTAACCCTAAGCTTTCACCAGCTTTCCCTCCTGGCTCTTCGATTGTGGGAGCAGACGGCAACTGTTCGTGCTCTACTCACTGTGCAGCTGGGCAGCCGAGAGCAAGCTCCGAAGAGGGTGCATTCAAATGGACCTTTAGGTATGAAAGCGAGGAGCGACAGCAATGATGGTGACACCGTTGCAAAGCTGACTGTGTGCTGAAGATGCCCAGCACATGCTTTCCCTCCTGGCTCTTCGGATCTGGGAGCAGAAGCCAGACGTTCGTGCACTAATCGTTCTGCCCCTGGGCAGCCGAGAACAAGCTTCGGAGAGGTTGCACTCAAATGGACTTTTAAGTATGAAACCGAGGAGCGACACCAATGATGGTGACACTGTTGCAAAGCTGACTGTGTGCTGAAGATGCCCAGCACATGCTTTCCCTCCTGGCTCTTCGGCTCTGGGAGCAGAGGCCAGACGTTCGTGCTGTAATCGCTGTGCTACTTTGCAGCTCAGAGCAAGCTCCGTAGAGGTTGCATTCAAGTGGACTTTTAGGTATGAAACCGAGGAGCGACAGCAATAATGGTGACACCGTTGCAAAGCTAACTGTGTGCTGAAGATGCCCAGCACATGCTTTCAATCCTGGCTCTTCGACTGTGGGAGCAGACGGCAACCGTTCGTGCTCTACTCACTGTGCTGCTGGGCAGCCGAGAGCAAGCTCCGAAGAGGGTGCATTCAAATGGACGTTTAGGTATGAAAGCGAGGAGCGACAGCAATGATGGTGACCCCGTTGCAAAGCCGCTTGTGTACTCAAGAAGCCCAGCGCTAGCTTTCCCTGCTGGTCCTTCTGCTGTGCGAGCAGAATCCACTGTTCATTCTGTGCTGACTGTGTTGCTGCGCAGCAGAGAGCAGGCTCTGGACTGATTCCATTCAAATGCTTTTCCTGTATGAAAGTGAGCAGTGAAAGCAACGATGGAGGCACCAATGTAAAGGGGATTGTGTGCTGAACAGGTCCAGCACCAGCTTTCAATCCTGGCTCTTCTGCTGTGGGAGCAGAGGCCAAACGTTCGTGCTGTACTCACTGTGCTGCTGGGCAGCTGAGAGAGACCAAATTAGAATTTGGATTCAAATGGACTTTTAGGTATGAAACCGAGGAGAGACTGGAATGATGGCGACACCGTTGCAAAGCTGCTTGTGTGCTGAAGAGGCCCAGCACTCGCTTTCCCAGATGATCCTTCTGCCGTATGAGCAGATGCCACTGTTCATTCTGTGGTGTGTTGCTGCTAGCAGGGAGCAGGCTCTGGACTGATTCTATTCAAATGCTTTTCCTGTATGAGTGTTAGCAGTGAAAGCAACGATGGAAGCACCAATGTAAAGGTGATTGTGTGCTGAACAGGTCCAGCACAAGCTTTCAATCCTTGCCCTTCTGCTGTGGGAGCAGGTGCCAAACGTTCGTGCTGTACTCACTGTGCTGCTGGGCAGCTGAGACCACCTGAGAATTTGGATTCAAATGGACTTTTAGGTATGAAACCGAGGAGAGACTGCAATGATGGTGACCCCGTTGCAAAGCTGCTTGTGTGCTGAAGAAGCCCAGCACTAGCTTTCCCTGCTGGTCCTTCTGCTGTGCAAGCAGAATCCACTGTTCATTCTGTGCTGACTGTGTTGCTGCACAGCAGAGAGCAGGCTCTGGACTGATTCCATTCAAATGCTTTTCCTGTATGAAAGTGAGCAGTGAAAGCAACGATGGAGGCACCAATGTAAAGGGGATTGTGTGCTGAACAGGTCCAGCACCAGCTTTCAATCCTTGCTCTTCTGCTGTGGGAGCAGATGCCAAACGTTCGTGCTGCACTCACTCTGCTGCTGGGCAGCTGAGAGAGACCACCTGAGAATTTGGATTCAAATGGACTTTTAGGTATGAAACCGAGGAGAGACTGCAATGATGGTGACCCCGTTGCAAAGCTGCTTGTGTGCTGAAGAAGCAGAGCACTAGCTTTCCCTGCTGGACCTTCTGCCGTGTGAGCAGATGCCACTGTTCATTCTGTGCTGTATTGCTGCCAGCAGGGAGCAGGCTCTGGACTGATTCCATTCAAATGCTTTTCCTGTATGAGTGTTAGCAGTGAAAGCAACGATGGAGGCACCAATGTAAAGGTGATTGTGTGCTGAACAGGTCCAGCACCAGCTTTCAATCCTGGCTCTTCTGCTGTGGGAGCAGATGCCAAACGTTCGTGCTGTACTCACTGTGCTGCTGGGCAGCTGAGACCACCTGATAATTTGGATTCAAATGGACTTTTAGGTATGAAACCGAGGAGAGACTGCAATGATGGTGACCCCGTTGCAAAGCTGCTTGTGTGCTGAAGAAGCCCAGCACTAGCTTTCCCTGCTGGTCCTTCTGCTGTGCGAGCAGATGCCACTGTTCATTCTGTGCTGACTGTGTTGCTGCGCAGCAGAGAGCAGCCTCTGGACTGATTCCATTCAAATGCTTTTCCTGTATGAAAGTGAGCAGTGAAAGCAACGATGGAGGCACCAATGTAAAGGGGATTGTGTGCTGAACAGGTCTAGCACCAGCTTTCAATCCTGGCTCTTCTGCTGTGGGAGCAGAGGCCAAACGTTCGTGCTGTACTCACTGTGCTGCTGGGCAGCTGAGAGACACCACCTGAGAATTTGGATTCAAATGGACTTTTAGGTATGAAACCGAGGAGAGACTGCAATGATGGCGACACCGTTGCAAAGCTGCTTGTGTGCTGAAGAGGCCCAGCACTAGCTTTCCCTGCTGGTCCTTCTGCCGTGTGAGCAGATGCCACTGTTCATTCTGTGCTGATTGTGTTGCTGCGCAGCAGAGAGCAGGCTCTGGACTGATTCCATTCAAATGCTTTTCCTGTATGAAAGTGAGCAGTGAAAGCAACGATGGAGGCACCAATGTAAAGGGGATTGTGTGCTGAACAGGTCCAGCACCAGCTTTCAATCCTTGCTCTTCTGCTGTGGGAGCAGAGGCCAAACGTTCGTGCTGTACTCACTGTGCTGCTGGGCAGCTGAGAGAGACCACCTGAGAATTTGGATTCAAATGGACTTTTAGGTATGAAACCGAGGAGAGACTGCAATGATGGTGACACCGTTGCAAAGCTGCTTGTGTGCTGAAGAAGCAGAGAACTAGCTTTCCCTGCTGGTCCTTCTGCCATGTGAGCAGATGCCACTGTTCATTCTGTGCTCACTGTGTTGCTGCGCTGCAGAGAGCAGGCTCTGGACTGATTCCATTCAAATGCTTTTCCTGTATGAAAGTGAGCAGTGAAAGCAACGATGGAGGCACCAATGTAAAGGGGATTGTGTGCTGAACAGGTCCAGCACCAGCTTTCAATCCTGGCACTTATGCTGTGGGAGCAGAGGCCAAACGTTCGTGCTGTACTCACTGTGCTGCTGGGCAGCTGAGAGAGACCACCTGAGAATTTCGATACAAATGGACTTTTAGGGATGAAACCGAGGAGAGACTGCAATGATGGTAACCCCGTTGCAAAGCTGCTTGTGTGCTGAAGAGGCCCAGCACTAGCTTTCCCTGCTGGTCCTTCTGCCGTGGGAGCAGATGCCACTGTTCATTCTGTGCTGACTGTGTTGCTGCGCAGCAGAGAGCAGGCTCTGGACTGATTCCATTCAAATGCTGTTCCTGTATGAGTGTTAGCAGTGAAAGCAACGATGGAGGCACCAATGTAAAGGTGATTGTGTGCTGAACAGGTCCAGCACCAGCTTTCAATCCTTGCTCTTCTGCTGTGGGAGCAGATGCCAAACGTTCGTGCTGTACTCACTGTGCTGCTGGGCAGCTGAGACCACCTGAGAATTTGGATTCAAATGGACTTTTAGGTATGAAACCGAGGAGAGACTGCAATGATGGTGACCCCGTTGCAAAGCTGCTTGTGTGCTGAAGAGGTCCAGCACTAGCTTTCCCTGCAGGTCCTTCTGCCGTGTGAGCAGATGCCACTGTTCATTCTGTGCTGTGTTGCTGCCAGCAGGGAGCAGGCTCTGGACTGATTCTATTCAAATGCTTTTTCTGTATGAGTGTTAGCAGTGAAAGCAACGATGGAGGCACCAATGTAAAGGTCATTGTGTGCTGAACAGGTCCACCACCAACTTTCAATCCTTGCTCTTCTGCTGTGGGAGCAGAGGCCAAACGTTCGTGCTGTACTCACTGTGCTGCTGGGCAGCTGAGAGACACCACCTGAGAATTTGGATTCAAATGGACTTTTAGGTATGAAACCGAGGAGAGACGGCAATGATGGTGACACCGTTGCAAATCTGCTTGTGTGCTGAAGAGGCCCAGCACTAGCTTTCCCTGCTGGTCCTTCTGCCGTGTGAGCAGATGACACTGTTCATTCTGGGAAGCCGAGAGCAAGCTCCGAAGAGGGTGCATTCAAATAGACCTTTAGGTATGAAAGCGAGGAGGGACAGCAATGATGGTGACACCGTTGCAAAGCTGACTGTGTGCTGAAGATACCCAGCACATGCTTTCCCTCCTGGCTCTTCGGATCTGGGAGCAGAAGCCAGACGTTTGTGCACTAATCGTTCTGCCCCTGGGCAGCCGAGAACAAGCTTCGGAGAGGTTGCACTCAAATGGACTTTTAAGTATGAAAGCGAGGAGCGACAGCAATGATGGTGACACCGTTGCAAAGCTGACTGTGTGCTGAAGATGCCCAGCTCATGCCTTCCCTCCTGGCTCTTCGGCTCTGGGAGCAGAGGCCAGACGTTCGTGCACTAATCGCTGAGCTACTGGGCAGCTGAGAAGCAGCTTTGGAGAGGTTGCATTCAAATGTACTTTTAGGTATGAAACCGAGGAGTGACAGCAATAATGGTGACAGCATTGCAAAGCTGACTGTGTGCTGAAGATGGCCCGCACATGCTTTCCCTCCTGGCTCTTCGACTGTGGGAGCAGACGGCAACCCTAACCCTAACCCTAACCCTAACCCTACCCCTAACCCTAACCCTAACCATAAACCTAACCATAACCCTAACCCTAAACCTAACCCCTAACCCTAACCCTACCCCTAACCCTAACCCTAACCCTAACCCTAACCCTAACCCCTAGCCCTAACCCCTAACCCTAACCCTAACCCTAACCCTAACCCTAAGCTTTCCCCAGCTTTCCCTCCTGGCTCTTCGATTGTGGGAGCAGACGGCAACTGTTCGTGCTCTACTCACTGTGCTGCTGGGCAGCCGAGAGCAAGCTCCGAAGAGGGTGCATTCAAATGGACCTTTAGGTATGAAAGCGAGGAGCGACAGCAATGATGGTGACACCGTTGCAAAGCTGACTGTGTGCTGAAGATGCCCAGCACATGCTTTCCCTCCTGGCTCTTCAGCTCTGAGAGCAGAGGCCAGAAGTTCGTGCTCTACTGACTGTGCTGCTGGGCAGCCAAGAGCAACGAGCACAGAAGTTGGATTCAAATGAACTTCTCGATATGAAAGTGAGGAGCGACAGCAATGATGGAGGCACTGTTTCAAAGCTGACTGTGTGCAGAAGATTCAGAGCACCAGCTTTCCCTCCTGGCTCTTCGATTGTGGGAGCAGACGGCAACTGTTCTTGCTCTACTCACTGTGGTGCTGGGCAGCCAAAAGCAAGCTCCGAAGAGGGTGCATTCAAATGGACCTTTAGGTATGACACCGAGGAGCGACAGCAATGATGGTGACACCGTTGCAAAGCTGACTGTGTGCTGAAGATGCCCAGCACATGCTTTCCCTCCTGGCTCTTCGACTGTTGGCGCAGACGGCAACCGTTCGTGCTCTACTCACTGTGCTGCTGGGCAGCCGAGAGCAAGCTCCGAAGAGGGTGCTTTCAAATGGGCGTTTAGGTATGACAGCGAGGAGCGACAGCAATGATGGTGACACCGTTGCAATGCTGACTGTGTGCTGAAGATGCCCAGCACATGCTTTCCCTCCTGGCTCTTCGGCTCTGGCAGCAGAGGACAGACGTTCGTGCACTAATCGCTGAGCAACTGGGCAGCTGAGAAGCAGCTTTGGAGAGGTTGCATTCAAATGTACTTTTAGGTATGAAACCGAGGAGTGACAGCAATAATGGTGACAGCATTGCAAAGCTGAGTGTGTGCTGAAGATGCCCAGCACATGCTTTCCCTCCTGGCTCTTCGACTGTGGGGGCAGACGACAACCGTTCGTGCTCTACTCACTGTGCTGCTGGGCAGCCGAGAGCAAGCTCCGAAGAGGGTGCATTCAAATGGACCTTTAGGTATGAAAGTGAGGAGAGACAGCAATGATGGTGGCACCTTTGCAAAGCTGACTGTGTGCTGAAGATGCCCAGCACGTGCTTTCCCTCCTGGCTCTTCGGATCTAGGAGCGGAAGCCAGACGTTCGTGCACTAATCGTTCTGCCCCTGGGCAGCCGAGAACAAGCTTCGGAGAGGTTGCACTCAAATGGACTTTTAAGTATGAAACCGAGGAGCGACAGCAATGATGGTGACACCGTTGCAAAGCTGACTGTGTGCTGAAGATGCCCAGCACAAGCTTTTTCTCCTGGCTCTTCGGCTCTGGGAGCAGAGGCCAGACGTTCGTGCTCTAATCGCTGTGCTACTTGGCAGCTCAGAGCAAGCTCCGTAGAGGTTGCATTCGAGTGGACTTTTAGGTATGAAACCGAGGAGCGACAGCAATGATGGTGACACCGTTGCAAAGCTAACTGTGTGCTGAAGATTCCCAGCACATGCTTTCCCTCCTGGCTCTTCGGCTCTGAGAGCAGAGGCCAGACGTTCGTGCTCTACTGACTGTGCTGCTGGGCAGCCAAGAGCAACGAGCAGAGAAGTTGGATTCAAATGAACTTCTGGGTATGAAAGTGAGGAGCGACAGCAATGATGGAGGCACTGTTGCAAAGCTGACTGTGTGCAGAAGATTCAGAGCACCAGCTTTCCCTCCTGGCTCTTCGACTGTGGGAGCAGACGGCAACTGTTCGTGCTCTACTCACTGTGATGCTGGGCAGCCGAGAGCAAGCTCCGAAGAGGGTGCATTCAAATGGACCTTTAGGTATGAAAGCGAGGAGCGACAGCAATGATGGTGACACCGTTGCAAAGCTGACTGTGTGCTGAAGATGCCCAGCACATGCTTTCCCTCCCGGCTCTTTGGATCTGGGAGCAGAAGCCAGAAGTTCGTGCACTAATCGCTGTCCTACTGGGCAGCTGAGAAGCAGCTTTGGAGATTTTGCATTCAAATGTACTTTAAGGTATGAAACCGAGGAGTGACAGCAATAATGGTGACAGCATTGCAAAGCTGACTGTGTGCTGAAGATGCCCCGCACATTCTTTCCCTCCTGGCTCTTCGACTGTGGGAGCAGACGGCAACCCTAACCCTAACCCTAACCCTAACCATAACACTAACCCAACCCTAACCCTAGCCCTAACCCTAAGCCTACCCCTAACCCTAACCCTAACCCTAAACCTAACCATAACCCTAACCCTATCCCTAACCCCTAACCCTAACCCTACCCCTAACCCTAACCCTAACCCTAACCCCTAACCCTAACCCCTAACGCTAACCCTAACCCTAACCCTAACCCTAACCCTAAGCTTTCCCCAGCTTTCCCTCCTGGCTCTTCGATTGTGGGAGCAGACGGCAACTGTTCGTGCTCTACTCACTGTGCAGCTGGGCAGCCGAGAGAAACCTCCGAAGAGGGTGCATTCAAATGGACCTTTAGGTATGAAAGCGAGGAGCGACAGCAATGATGGTGACACCTTTGCAAAGCTGACTGTGTGCTGAAGATGCCCAGCACATGCTTTCCCTCCTGGCTCTTCGGATCTGGGAGCAGAAGCCAGACGTTCGTGCACTAATCGTTCTGCCACTGGGCAGCCGAGAACAAGCTTCGGAGATGTTGCACTCAAATGGACTTTTAAGTATGAAACCGAGGAGCGACAGCAATGATGGTGACACCGTTGCAAAGCTGACTGTGTGCTGAAGATGCCCAGCACATGCTTTTTCTCCTGGCTCTTCGGCAATGGGAGCAGAGGCCAGACGTTCGTGCTCTAATCGCTGTGCTACTTGGCAGCTCAGAGCAAGCTCCATAGAGGTTGCATTCGAGTGGACTTTTAGGTATGAAACCGAGGAGCGACAGCAATGATGGTGACACCGTTGCAAAGCTAACTGTGTGCTGAAGATGCCCAGCACATGCTTTCCCTCCTGGCTCTTCGACTGTGGGAGCAGACGGCAACCGTTCGTTCTCTGCTCACTGTGCTGCTGGGCAGCCGAGAGCAAGCTCCGAAGAGGGTGCATTCAAATGGACCTTTAGGTATGAAAGCGAGGAGCGACAGCAATGATGGTGACACCGTTGCAAAGCTGACTGTGTGCTGAAGATGCCCAACACATGCTTTCCCTCCTGGCTCTTCGGCTCTGAGAGCAGAGGACAGACGTTCGTGCTCTACTCACTGTGCTGCTGGGCAGCCAAGAGCAACGAGCAGGGGAGTTGGATTCAAATGAACTTCTCGGTATGAAAGTGAGGAGCGACAGCAATGATGGAGACACTGTTGCAAAGCTGACTGTGTGCAGAAGATTCAGAGCACCAGCTTTCCCTCCTGGCTCTTCGATTGTGGGAGCAGACGGCAAATGTTCGTGCTCTACTCACTGTGCTGCTGGGCAGCCGAGAAGAAGCTCCGAAGAGGGTGCATTCAAATGGACGTTTAGGTATGAAAGCGAGGAGCGACAGCAATGATGGTGACACCGTTGCAAAGCTGACTGTGTGCTGAAGATGCCCAGCACATGCTTTCCTTCCCGGCTCTTCGGATCTGGGAGCAGAAGCCAGAAGTTCGTGCACTAATCGCTGTGCTACTGGGCAGCTGGGAAGCAGCTTTGGAGAGGTTGCATTCAAATGTACTTTTAGGTATGAAACCGAGGAGTGACAGCAATAATGGTGACAGCATTGCAAAGCTGACTGTGCGCTGAAGATGCCCAGCACATTCTTTCCCTCCTGGCTCTTCGGCTCTGGCAGCAGACAGCAACCGTTCCTGCTCAACTCACTGTGCTGCTGGGCAGCCGAGAGAAACCTCCGAAGAGGGTGCATTCAAATGGACGTTTAGGTATGAAAGCGAGGAGCGACACCAATGATGGTGACACCTTTGCAAAGCTGACTGTGTGCTGAAGATGCCCAGCACATGCTTTCCCTCCCGGCTCTTCGGATCTGGGAGCAGAAGCCAGAAGTTCGTGCACTAATCGCTGTGCTACTGGGCAGCTGGGAAGCAGCTTTGGAGAGGTCGCATTCAAATGTACTTTTAGATATGAAACCGAGGAGTGACAGCAATAATGGTGACAGCATTGCAAAGCTGACTGTGTGCTGAAGATGCCCCGCACATGCTTTCCCTCCTGGCTCTTCGACTGTGGGAGCAGACGGCAACCCTAACCCTAACCCTAACACTAACCCTAACCCTAACCCTAACCCAACCCTAACCCTAACCCTAACCCTAACCCTAACCCTACCCCTAACCCTACCCCTAACCCTACCCCTACCCCTAACCCCAACCCTAACCATAACCATGCCCCTAACCCTAACCCTAACCCTAAAGCTAACCATAACCCTAAGCCTAACCCTAACCCCTAACCCTAACCCTAACCCTAACCCTAACCCTAACCCCTAACCCTAACCCCTAAACCTAACCCTAACCCTAACCCTAACCCTAACCCCTAACCCTAACCCCTAACCCTAACCCTAACCCTAACCCTAAGCTTTCACCAGCTTTCCCTCCTGGCTCTTCGACTGTGGGAGCAGACGGCAACTGTCCGTGCTCTACTCACTGTGCAGCTGGGCAGCCGAGAGCAAGCTCCGAAGA
>NW_026892710.1:0-2500 GCF_033815535.1 Pezoporus flaviventris | reverse complement strand
TGTGCTGCTGGGCAGCCAAGAGCAACGAGCAGGGAAGTTGGATTCAAATGAACTTCTCGGTATGAAAGTGAGGAGCGACAGCAATGATGGAGACACTGTTGCAAAGCTGACTGTGTGCAGAAGATTCAGAGCACCAGCTTTCCCTCCTGGCTCTTCGACTGTGGGAGCAGACGGCAACCATTCGTGCTCTACTCACTGTGCTGCTGGGCAGCCGAGAGCAAGCTCCGAAGAGGGTGCATTCAAATGGACGTTTAGGTATGAAAGCGAGGAGCGACAGCAATGATGGTGACACCGTTGCAAAGCTGACTGTGTGCTGAAGATGCCCAGCACATGCTTTCCCTCCTGGCTCTTCGGATCTGGGAGCAGAAGCCAGAAGTTCGTGCACTAATCGTTGTGCTACTGGGCAGCTGAGAAGCAGCTTTGGAGAGGTTGCATTCAAATGTACTTTTAGGTATGAAACCGAGGAGTGACAGCAATAATGGTGACAGCATTGCAAAGCTGAATGTGTGCTGAAGATGCCCAGCACATTCTTTCCCTCCTGGCTCTTCGGCTCTGGCAGCAGACGGCAACCGTTCCTGCTCTACTCACTGTGCTGCTGGGCAGCCGAGAGAAACCTCCGAAGAGGGTGCATTCAAATGGACTTTTAGGTATGAAAGCGAGTAGCGACACCAATGATGGTGACACCGTTGCAAAGCTGACTGTGTGCTGAAGATGCCCAGCACATGCTTTCCCTCCTGGCTCTTCGGATCTGGGAGCAGAAGCCAGACGTTCGTGCACTAATCGTTCTGCCCCTGGGCAGCAGAGAACAAGCTTCGGAGATGTTGCACTCAAATGGACTTTTAAGTATGAAACCGAGGAGCGACAGCAATGATGGTGACACCGTTGCAAAGCTGACTGTGTGCTGAAGATGCCCAGCACATGCTTTCCCTCCTGGCTCTTCGGCAATGGGAGCAGAGGCCAGACGTTCGTGCTCTAATCGCTGCGCTACTTGGCAGCTCAGAGCAAGCTCCGTAGAGGTTGCATTCGAGTGGACTTTTAGGTATGAAACCGAGGAGCGACAGCAATGATGGTGACACCGTTGCAAAGCTAACTGTGTGCTGAAGATGCCCAGCACATGCTTTCCCTCCTGGCTCTTCGACTGTGGGAGCAGACGGCAACCGTTCGTGCTCTACTCACTGTGCTGCTGGGCAGCCGATAGCAAGCTCCGAAGAGGGTGCATTCAAATGGACCTTTAGGTATGACACCGAGGAGCGACAGCAATGATGGTGACACCGTTGCAAAGCTGACTGTGTGCTGAAGATGCCCAGCACATGCTTTCCCTCCTGGCTCTTCGGCTCTGAGAGCATAGGACAGACGTTCGCGCTCTACTGACTCTTCCAAGAGCAACGTGCAGAGAAGTTGGATTCAAATGAACTTCTCGGTATGAAAGTGAGGAGCGACAGCAATGATGGTGACACCGTTGCAAAGCTGGCTGTGTGCTGAAGATGCCCAGCACATGCTTTCCCTCCCGGCTCTTCGGATCTGGGAGCAGAAGCCAGAAGTTCGTGCACTAATCGTTGTGCTACTGGGCAGCTGAGAAGCAGCTTTGGAGAGGTTGCATTCAAATGTACTTTTAGGTATGAAACCGAGGAGTGACAGCAATAATGGTGACAGCATTGCAAAGCTGACTGTGTGCTGAAGATGCCCCGCACATGCTTTCCCTCCTGGCCCTTTGACTGTGGGAGCAGACGGCAACCCTAACCCTAACCCTACCCCTACCCCTAACCCTAACTGTAACCCTAAACCTAACCATAACCCTAACCCTAACCCTAACCCTAACCCTAACCCTACCCCTAACCCTAACTCTAACCCTAAAGCTAACCCTAACCCTAACTCTAACCCCTAACCCTAACCCTAACCCTAACCCTTACCCTAACCCCTAACCCTAACCCCTAACCCTAACCCTAACCCTAACCCTAACCCTAAACCCTAACCCTAACCCCTAACCCTAACCCTAACCCTAACCCTAAGCTTTCACCAGCTTTCCCTCCTGGCTCTTCGACTGTGGGAGCAGACGGCAACTGTCCGTGCTCTACTCACTGTGCAGCTGGGCAGCCAAGAGCAAGCTCCGAAGAGGGTGCATTTAAATGGACCTTTAGGTATGAAACCGAGGAGCGACAGCAATGATGCTGACACCGTTGCAAAGCTAACTGTGTGCTGAAGATGCCCAGCACATGCTTTCCCTCCTGGCTCTTCGGATCTGGGAGCAGAAGCCAGACGTTCGTGCACTAATCGTTCTGCCCCTGGGCAGCCGAGAACAAGCTTCGGAGAGGTTGCACTCAAATGGACTTTTAAGTATGAAACCGAGGAGCGACAGCAATGATGGTGACACTGTTGCAAAGCTGACTGTGTGCTGAAGATGCCCAGCACATGCTTTCCCTCCTGGCTCTTCGACTGTGGGAGCAGACGGCAACCGTTCGTGCTCTACTCACTGTGCTGCTGGGGCAGCCGAGAGCAAGCA